>NW_017802458.1:293858-295513 GCF_001625305.1 Branchiostoma belcheri | reverse complement strand
AGCATCTAGGTAAATTTGATAGCCCTTACCTACATATGCATTTTGCAATAAAAATTTCATTCATACGAAGGCCCATAAGTACACTTAGTATTTTTTATTCCACTTTTCTTTTCTATGGGTACTTTGTATTTTCTATGGGTACTTTGTATTTTCTATGGGTTACTTTTATTTTCTATGGGTACTTGTTTTTTTCTGTGTGTACTTTTATTTTCTATGGGTACTTTGTATTTTCTATGGGTTACTTTTATTTTCTATGGGTACTTTTATTTTCTATGGGTTACTTTTATTTTCTATGGGTAGTTGTTTGTTTCTGTGTGTACTTTTATTTTCTATGGGGTACTTTGTATTTTCTATGGGTTACTTTTATTTATGGGTTACTTTTATTTTCTATGGGTTACTTTTATTTTCTATGGGTACTTTTATTTTCTGTGGACACTTTTATTTTCTATGGGTACTTTCATTTTCTATGGACACTTTTAGTTTCTATGGGTACTTGTTTTTTTCTGTGTGTACTTCCATTTCCTATGGGTACTTTTATTTTCTATGGACCTGTTTAATGGTAGACCGAACCAAACAAAAAATAGTAACCCAATGAAGGGCGCACAAAACGATAAATCGTACAAGACGATAAAAATACCGCTCTACCCGGCGAGATCACTGAGACCCCACCAGGTCAGCATACCGGAGTACACACAGACACGTCTGTGTGTACTTCGCGAAGTTCTTCAGTGGCTGGCGAAGCGACATTCACTTTGTTTTCATGTGGATACTCCCATTTTTATTATGGGCGGCATATTTCTGTTTACCATTCTAGGCAACTAAATTCACTTTGAAGCTATTAAAACATAATATACGTAACACCTTAAGAAAAAGTAGTTTGTTTTGCATGCAATGAACCACACGTTTATTAATTAAGAGTATTAAATAGTGATTATTACATCCTGGCATAGATTATGTTAATGCAATGCAGGACCATACTATTTTCGGGGATGCTAGGACATATTGTTCAGACTGCCGTCAACATTTCCGTAGCGATATATGGTAAATCACTTCCTCGCTGGGAGTATAACCCATAGAAAATACAAAGTACCCATAGAAAATACAAAGTACCCATAGAAAATAAAAGTGGAATAAAAAATACTAAGTGTACTTATGGGCCACCGTAGTACATGGTCGTACCACCCAGTGCTATCTCTGTGAGGGAGCGGAGTAAACACTAAATGATTCAGCAGTGTGACGTGTTTGTACCACCCGGTACAATCCCAGAGTTGCACCAAACACGGCGTGTTGGGCGGCGCTGAGAGGAAGGCAGCTGCAGCGCACGGTGAGTTATCGTTGTCAGCATCACCAGCTTATTGTTTTTAGTCAATACAATGTAATGATATCAGCTAAATAGCTGGACCATGATATTTTAGGAGCTGCCACTCCAACTCGACCGGAAAGCTTTCTATGTTGTATCTAGAATCAGGCATTGCGCATTAGCGTCCAATGGCCGAGTGGTTGGGAGGCCAAATTAGTGTAATTTTAATTTTAAAGTAAACTAGAATTCCGAGACCTCATACCTCCATGAAATATGATCTTGATATGTAAATGTAAATTTCTTCTTTAATTGTTCAAATGACCTCTGCATTAACATGATATATGCATCGTGATGT
>NW_017802458.1:242504-293838 GCF_001625305.1 Branchiostoma belcheri | reverse complement strand
ATTTTCTGTGGACACTTTTATTTTCTGTGGGTACTTTCATTTTCTATGGACACTTTTAGTTTCTATGGGTACTTGTTTTTTCTTGTGTTGTACTTTTATTTTCTATGGGTACTTTGTATTTTCTATGGGTTACTTTTATTTCTATGGGTACTTTTATTTTCTATGGTTACTTTTATTTCTATGGGTACTTTTATTTTCTGTGGACACTTCTTATTTTCTGTGGGTACTTTCATTTTCTATGGACACTTTTAGTTTCTATGGGTACTTGTTTTTTTCTGTGTGTACTTCCATTTCCTATGGGTACTTTTCTTTTCTATGGACACTTGTTTTTTTCTGTGTGTACTTCGCGAAGTTCTTCAGTGGCTGGCGAAGCGACATTCACTTTGTTTTCATGTGGATACTCCCATTTTTATTATGGGCGGCATATTTCTGTTTACCATTCTAGGCAACTAAATTCACTTTGAAGCTATTAAAACATAATATACGTAACACCTTAAGAAAAATTAGTTTGTTTTGCATGCAATGAACCACACGTTTATTAATTATGAGTATTAAATAGTGATTATTACATCCTGGCATAGATTATGTTAATGCAATGCAGGACCATACTATTTTCGGGGATGCTAGGACATATTGTTCAGACTGCCGTCAACATTTCCGTAGCGATATATGGTAAATCACTTCCTCGCTGGATGTATATTACTCCTTTGTATTCAATAAAGCCCGTAATCTAACGTGAGGGTTCATTGCTAGCCTCCTTTTTAGGCGTTCCCGGATCGGTGTTCTTTTGGGGGGTAGGGGGGTATTTTCTGATCAAACGTAGATCGCACGCAATAGAAGCTCCGGCCGGCAACCCTACATAGCTCCAACCGGCCGGTTGGACGTGGCGTTTTGAATAAGTGTACTTATGGGCCTTCGTAAGTTTATACCTTTTCTTTTATTATATATTGTATGGTTTGTGCAGGGAGCTTTGAAAACCACCAACATGGTGATATGCTGCCCCTGGATAAATAAATAAAATAAAAATTATTACGCATTTTGGTCACAGTTAATGTGAAAGAAAACTAAACCAATGCTTTTTCCACCATCAGTACATTGCAGAATATCTGCAATAGTTTGAATTTTTTCCTTTTTTTAAAATGAGCCACAGCATATATCATTTGCTTATTATATTTAACGAGGGAAAACATACTGTTTTTACTCAGTTTCTTCCTCTTCTTCTTCTCCAAACAGTGACCTCTGACCTGACCAATGCCATGATTTGTTGACATCTGTCACCATGGTGACTGGTGTTGGGTTACATAATGTTGCAATTTCATGGTCTGCTCTGCTCCTGTCACCATATACAAGTAGTACATTTATGTAAATGTGTTTGAGTAATGTTCAGTGTTTTGTTCATCTACAGAGAGCAGGAGACAGTCGAGGACATCTGTGTCCAGTAGGTCAACGGCCCGTAGGTCGTTGTTCAGTGTGCAAGAGAAGGACCACGACAGCGCGGTGACAGAGCCGACCACAGACACAGCCTCCTTCACATTCACTCCCTCCAAGTCCAAGTCTTCCAGCTCCAGACTGAAGGGGAGTCTCAGTATTTACCTCGATGGTAAGTAAAAATACTTTCTTAAGTCTAGAGTTAAGGCCATACCAATTTAATTTGTTGTTTCTCAGATTTTTTCAGAAAAAATAAGCGACAGGGAAAAAGAAAACAGGCCAAGGCACCCCATGATAGCCGTAAATGTTACGATATGAGCCATGAAGTCAACATATTGATCTTTGAATGAAATAAAATTTATAAAGTTGCATCGTTACATTAAAAAACTACAAAGAAAAGGACTTTCTTCAACCGTTTGGGCCAAAATATGTCTTTCAATGAGCATTTTGGAGTTGATTCAGAACCTATTAAAATCTCTTTTTTGTGCAAATCAGGAAAAAAATGAAGCGGGCAAATCCGAGAAACAACAAAGTAAATTGGTGTGGCCTAACAATGACACAATGAGATGTTTGTTGTATTCCAAAATTGCAGAGATAGGTAAAGCTAGCTTTATGCACCAATAAAACAGTGCCAGCCATTTAGTGCCCTCCATGAGAGCCAATCAGCACCAAGGACAGGGAAGGCTTTTCCCCAAGAACAGATTGTCCAATCAGCACCAAGGACAGGAAAACCTTTCCTCCAGGTACAGATTGTCCAATGAGCACCAAGTACAGATTGTCCAATCAGAACCATGGACAGGGAATGCTTTTGCCAAGAACAGATTGTCCAGGAAACAAGGTCTTCCACGTTTGTTCATAAACTAACCCTCCCCATGTGTTCATGCATAACTCCAGGAAACAAGGTCTCCCATAGGTGTTCATGCACAACTCCAGGAAACAAGGTCTCCCATAGGTGTTCATGCATAACTCCAGGGAACAAGGTCTCCCATAGGTGTTCATGCATAACTCCAGGGAACAAGGTCTCCCATAGGTGTTAATGCATAACTCCAGGAAGCAAGGTCTCCCATAGGTGTTCATGCATAACTCCAGGGAACAAGGTCTCCTATAGGTGTTCATGCGTAATTCCAGGAAACAAGGTCTCCCACTTGTGTTCATAAGCTAATCCTCATGTTTTCACATCTCCAGGAAACAAGGTCTCCCACGTGTGTGCCGTGAACCCGCGTGACGGCTGCACGGCGCTACACCGCTCCATCGAGAGTAAGCAGTGTAAGCCGGAGCTCGTGCAGGCCCTGCTGGAGTCGGACAGCTCCTGCATCAACCTCCAGGACGATACGGGATGCACCGCGCTGCACCTCGCGTGCAGGCTCGGACACAAACCCATTGTCAAATTACTGATGGTAAGGATGCTTCAGTCCTACTTCTTGTAACAGTTATGGACATCAGTACATCGGCAGAACACACTGCACCTGCACAAAACCCACATTTTTCACGGTTTTCATTGGATCTCTGGTCAACCTTTCATCAGAATTTTGCCTGTTACAGATAATGTTTTTTCCGACAAAGAATTTGCAGAGTACAGATAGAGCGTTACCCATATATGCATGAACAAGACCTTATATGAGACGAAGTGCACAATACGTTATGGGTTTTGCACAGGTGCAGTATGTTCTGCCAAAGTGCTATGGACATCCATGTACATACAGAAAAAGTTATGGTGCTAATGTTAGACATAGAGCTATGAAAGCCTGAGCTACTGGCAGGTAGTGGATCATGGGGAGCGGACGAAAGCTAAAAAGGCTGACAATCAAGCTAATGAAAGACAAGGAAATGTAGAAGTCCTGAAAATATGAAAATTGTAAAGAATGCTGAAAAATTTGAATGCAAATCAAAAGGATGCAGAGTGAAGGTTTGAATCTTCAGCTTGATTATGTTGACAGTATGTGGATCTGAAGTGGATGAACTTGAAGGGTTGAAATGAGTGACTTAAAACTGATAATTCGTTTTTCTGTCAAATGATGCCAGCTTCCTTCCTAAGTTGACAGGCACGTAGAAAATAAACTTGTCATATCATGGGCTGAGATGATATTGGATTTAGTCTTGGTGACTAGTGACATTTGATATTTTATTTATTAATACTATGCTGTATGCTCCAAGAGTATGGTCTATGATAACACAGCACTGAAAGATATTTCCTCTTTTTGTAGTCCCAAGGACACAAATTCAAGTTTCACACAAGACTTGTATTTTTGGCGATGCCTTAGGGGCGGAGCCATTAGTATTGGAATTTCGTTTTAGTTGTAAGGGACAGAATGTTCTTACAAGTGTACATGTGCAATCAAAGCTGGTTTAAGCCATTTATTTCAGATGAAAGATTATAAGTATGAATTATGAGTGTTTCAGTGTCAGATTTGAATGTTTTACACTGGAGTAAGTGGTGGTGGTATTGTGTATTACTAACAATCATGATCAGAAAATAAACTCTTCAGTATTTCCCGCCCCAAGTCTCTATCTATCTGTCTTGTCAATCAGTGATTCATTAAATCTGTTAAGAGCAAATATTTGACGAATTGATCACTCAATCAACCAATCAATCAAGTACAAGTAATTATAATGCAAATCAATCATGCAATCATGCAATTGGGTAAATAAATAATGAAAGTAATGAGTGTATGTATTGATTTGGCTCTAACCCTTCCCTGAGAAATACACATATATCTGCAGTGGACATTTTCGTTTTGAAGTTTGGATAAGGTTAACAGGAGCAGGGTGGATGGTTTCTCATTGTTTTTGCAGGAAGTCATTTGTAGATTAAAGGTATCCAGTACAGTTTTGGGGCAAGGAAACCAGATTTATCAAAGTCAATATTCTAGTCACTTACCAACTATTAAGTAAGTTAAAACAACACTGTCCCAATGTATATTGACATTCATGGAGCAAAAATGCCCAAAATTCTGACAAAATTGGAAGAACCTGTATTGATTTTTAGGGTACCACCCAGAAATTAAAGAACTAATCTTGGGGCTTGTTTCTGCAGTTTTACATGCCCAAAGTATGAAATCCTGATTCAAATGTGCTAAAGTCGGATAGTAACTATTTTTTCAATGTGTAACTCTACTACCACATTTTGACTCCAAGATTGTGCAGTCGGTAATGTTTTTGAAACTGGATGTACATCTTTGAATGCAATTCAGCTTTCTGCTGCAATGTTCTTGATTTTAGCAATAAACCATTTTTGATTGATTGATTGATTGATTGTATGTGTCACTATCACAAAGATTGCCCTATTCAGAATATTTCCAGTTTTGCTGCCCTGAAATTGCACTGGATGCCTTTAAGTTTAACATGAGATGATGGTTTTCATGAAAAACAGCTTGAATTCAAGCTTTTTTCAGTACTTAAAGGGAATGAGTACTTTTAAGTACTTTTAAGTACTTTTAAAAAAGTATTTTAGGTTTCATGATGAATTCTTTTAAGTTTCTCCATCCAGTGAGGAAACAACATAGCGTTGTCAGTTGACAGTTTACCACTAGTTTTGAGCCTGACTTTTCCGTAACTACAGTCCAATCAGCACGTGGACCTGAACATGCGGACCCTGGAGGGACACCTGCCTGAAGAGATGACCAAAACAACTCTCATTCAAAAAATGGTGGAGAAGGCTCGCGCAGATGCACCCAATAGGTAAGATAACGTTATTTATGTCATACCTGGGCCACAATTACTTTCAATACAGGTGTTCTGGCTTGTGTGATAACTAGCGGTATGGCCTGGGCTTCCAAAATGATAGAATAATTCGAATGCGTTTTGCGCACATCGAGTGCGCCGCTTACGACACTTCGAACACCGAATTAGGATGTTGATATTGACGCCGTTACACTTTTTGTTTAGATACACCAAATTTTGGCACAAAAAAAAATCCACGGCTCTCAGTGGCCAATATGAGATGTTGTCACATTGGTGCACCAAATCCGTAAGGTGTTTTTGGCACCCTGACAGACAGATTAGCCTAAGAGGCTCGGTTGGCATCGCTCCACCGTATAGGTGGGAAGTCGTGTAAAGTGCCTTTCCCAAGGGCACAACGTCGGGCCATGGTGAGTATTGAACCCGGGACCTCTCAGTTCCGAGTCCAGCACTCTAACCGTTGCGCCACCGACGCCACTGTAAATTTTGGCACATTTCGCATTGAAATGTCCGTTTTCTTGGTGGGAATGACATAAATAAAATACTACACGGTGTATTCAGCTTACGGAATACACCGTGTATTATAATATCATGTATCACTTTCTGATTGCACACCCCAAATATTATCATAATATTCCTAATATATACAAGTTAAGTCTATCACATTCCATATGTACCAAGTCATTGACATGTGACAACCTGTATTGTACATATATATAGGACATCTTCAAAAATGCCTAAAGGCTAGAAATTCCACCATTGATTGTAAAAACATTATCAAGGTAGAATAGTCTAATAGTATGTTTGATATATGCAGTAGATACCATACTTTCTACCACCTTGTTCGATTGTTATGCAGAAAAGTTTATTTATTATTATTTCCAGTAATCTTGATTTCATATTGATATCTGTACATAATGATGTATTTGTTGACATTTCAAAACTTTTTAAATTTCCAGCTCTATGATGATACTTCTGGACACTTCAGCCAGCAGTGGTGGAGGTGCAAGTATCGACTTCGACTCACTCAATCTCAGATTTGAGAGACTAAAGAAGGAACTATAACATACAAACTAGTACTATAGAACCTTTATTATGCCACATATGGTATGAAGCAAGTTTAAACTGTAATTTCCAACACAACAAATTGGACTCACACAAATTTTCGACTGTACAACTCCAGTCTTTGTCAAGGAATGAGCAATCCACCGCTTCCGTGACGTCACGCAGATAACACACAGGACTCCGTGAGCAGTGGATCATAGGTTGTAGAAAGTCTGTGGCGCGGCTGGCGCCCCCCGGCTCTGTTGAGGGATGGTTGTAATGAAAATTTGGGTGAGTCCAATTTGTTGTGTTGGAAATTACAGTTTAAACTTGCTTCATAATGATTTCTACCAACACAGATGAACTTTCAAGATAGAAATGCTTCATATGTGTTTGCATGTAAATATTATCACATACAAATCTTGGGTGAAGGGACATTTTTTTTACACTTTGTAAAGGAGTTGATATCATCATCATACATATTTATCATAATAATAGATATAATGTTTGCAGTCTACTATACATGTACCTATTTTGCATAACGTTAAGATTGTGCCAAAACTTGAAAAAAGTTTTGTCTGATGTTTTGAATGATAACAACTTCATAAAAATATTTTTGTCATTCTATTACATTTCATGTGTTTTGCATTAAACTGTACTACATGTACTGTGGTAGACCAAAACATGGCCAATTTGTGAACAAAACAACTTTAAGAGATATCTTACCTTATTAACCCTAGTTCCTCCTGTGCCTCAAGAGAGGCACGCATATGTAAAATATCAGGTCAGAGTTCATTGGGGCAAACCATTGCAGAAAAGGGTAGAACCTTTGGGACTGGAAGGCTGGGTCTAGAAGTCTAGAACATTGGGGTTTTTTGATAAACTAAATGTGTGTTCTGTATACCAGTAGTGTTTACGTAGAAGTGTATACGCCATATGCATGTACAGTATATATAGATCTAGTTAATCTTGTACAGTTTCAATACACAACAATGTTTTGAATATCTGAGAGATTTGCAATTTAGTTCCAGAAAAAAAAATTACCAAAATACCATGTAATGTGTATGAGACATTTATTTAGATAACCAACAATATTTTAGCTAAGCAATATGTTGTATTGTTTTGTATTAATGATGACAATATGCGATATATACATGAGATTTTGGTTTTATTTAAAGGTATGTGTATTCTCTTTTTCTTAACATTGTATAGAGGTTGTGTGAAAAAGAATAAAAATGTTGCAAAAAAATTCAATTTTTATTGTGGTTTATGGGATGTTTGTATGATACACTTACTACAATATCAGAGTAGAAAGTTTGCAATGCATAGCGTTCTTCCCACGGTTTCAAGAAAATTACAAATGTAATAGTACAGAAGAACATGTTAAAGTATTAATTCTTTAAATGTTGAGATAGGACTGTGCTCTATGATTCTTAACAAGTTTGTTACACAAAATGGTGGGTACTTTATATTTATAATGACTGGTTTGAACTAGTTTATCTGTCCTCTGTGAGGGTTGGCAAAATCCCGCCCTTTTCTTTAAAAGCTGCGCTCGGTCGTCGATCGGTGGCGTTCGGATCCCCGAGCCTGCCACCGGACATATCCGAGCTCTGCCGACGGCTTCCCGAAGTGCCGACGCTAGGCCGACGACTTCCCGAGGTACCGACGCCAGGCCGACCACCTCCCGAGGTGCCGACGCTTGGCCGACGACCGTCGGAAACGCCCGAACTCAGGCGAACAACGCCCGAAGTCCCCACGAAGCTACTTTCCCGCCAGGAGGAAGAAGACCCCACACTGCTGGTTCGTCTGTCCCTCCTGGTGTCCTCTGTGTCCTCGTCCCATGCCCTGCTGTCCCGGCGTTTCTTCTGCGTGGCCATGTGATGTGTGCTGATGCCGGTCGTCAGGCGAGGGTGTTCCGGGGACGAGTAGATGTCGTACGTTCTTGCGTACTGGTCGCGAAGGAACTTGCATAAACAAGACAGCAAGAAAACATATCAGACATAATATTATCATGAAAGTTCACCTGTGTTGGTAGTTACATGTTTAAAGTTAAAACTTTTGGTCCAACACAAAAAGCATTCTTGAGAGGTGTGAAGGAAGCCATATAGATCAGGGCCCATCACCCTTCATTGAACCGCGGCGGGGGCCGACATCGTCTACCAGATACCTTTGACCCAGTGTTGACGTCACACTTCAAAGAAGCCACGTGACAAGCTTCACTGGGTCAGTCTACTTGAGCAAGACCAGAGTGACTGGTCGAAAGCTCTAGAGAGAATTTTTTGTGTGTGTTGGACCAAAAGTTTTATCTTTAAACAATACGATATATATTACCAATACAGTCCTATGTAACACAAATCCTTACAATACCACGCAACATTTGGCCATATTTACAACAAAGTCAACCATATGTCCCTGTCCTTGGTGCTGAACTCCAAGCCCTAACAACAAAACCAAGGCACCATCACTCCAGAGTCATGTAAACCATTGCCGATTGAAAGGAGCGTTGTCTTCTTTCATGTAGCTTGTTAGTGTCAAGTTATCTATGAGCACCACAAGGAAGAAGATATCCATGCCTGACTTTCTTTACCGTTTTAGACATGGAAAGAGGTAAGATACTATAGACACTACCTTAGACTGAATGCTGTTTGTGTCGAGTATCTCCCAGTGACGTTTGGACTCCTTTGTGCGAGCGTACCACAGCCTGTTGTAGTAGCTTTTCGTGGCGTTGGTCACCTGTGTGGATGTAATGTATACTTTTCAATATCACTTCTTGGGAGAGTAGGGAGAGAGAGAGAGAGTAGAAAGAGGAGGGAGAAAAAGAGTAGAGAGAGGAGGGCGAGAGAGAGTAGGGAGAGAGAGAGAGAGTTCGGAGAGAGAGTTGGGAGAGAGAGTTGGGAGAGAGAGTTGGGAGAGAGAGAGTTGGGAGAAAGTAGGGAGAGAGAGAGTTGGGAGAGAGAGAGAGAGAGTTGGGAGAGAGAGAGTTGGGAGAGAGTAGGGAGAGAGAGAGTTGGGAGAGAGAGAGTGGGGAGAGAGTAGGGAGAGAGTAGGAGGAGAGAAAGAAAGAGAGAGTAGAGAGAGAGAGAGAGTTGGGAGAGAGAGAGTGTGTGTGTAGGGAGAGAGAGTAGAGAGAGAGTTGGGAGAGAGAGTAGGGAGAGTGAGTAGAGAGAGAGTTGGGATAGAGTGTGTGTGTAGAGAGAGAGAGAGTAGAGAGAGAGAGAGAATAGGGAGAGAGAGAGAGAGAGAGAGAGAGATTTGCTAGTAGAGTGTGGTCCCTGAAGCATCCCCCGTTCTTACGTTTTTCCGTAGAAGTGGCAGGTCGTCGAAGGTGAGGTGCTGGTCCCGCTTGAGTTTGTCCTGTTGCTGCTTGACCAGCTCCATCATGGGCAGTTTGATCGCCGTGTGGCGGATCCGAGGGCTCTGCCAGCCCACCTTACCCCTCCTCCGCTCACTCAGGGACTTCGTCGTCGCCTGTTCCCAAAGCACAATCAAAAATATGTAACTACATGATTTTAAGCAGACGCACACACAACTAGAAATGTAACATTGGTCATTAATTATCCTGATGAAGGCGACAGTGGTCGTCGAAAATTTGATCACTCTGTAACCCTTGTGTTGGAATAAAGTTCAATGTTTTACTAGAAAAGTAACAATTGTAAAGCAAATGCATCATGTTTACCTTCGCATGTGACAGGAGTCTAAATCCCTCCTGCTATAAAATTGCAACATGATGTAACCCAACACCAGTTACCGCGGTGACAGACATGAATATACTATTAAACTAGAAAGGTAACATTTGCAAACAAATTCATAATCTTTACCTTCTTATATGGTCTGCTTTGTTAATTCTTACTCAAACAAGTTCATATATATGGCGACAGGAGTCTAAATCCCTCCTGCTATAAAATTGCTACATTATGTAACCAGTTACCATGGTGAGATATGTCTGACCCTTATGAGAAGAGGAAACTGAGCAAAAACAATGTTTTCCTTCGGTAAATATAAATAGACGATTGAATAAATCTTACTTTTCATGTTTACCGATGGGAAAGATCTTGTTTTTGCTCAGTTTCCTCTTCTCCAAACACATAAGGTCAATGACCTGGGCCAGACGTCTGTTACCATGGTAACTGGTGTTGGGTTACATAAGGAAGACAATGAAGCGATCTTACTGACCAGTTCTTTCCTGCCCTGTCCGTTAACGTTGTGCGTAAACTTGACAAGATGGATCCTACTGTGGCTCTTTTCTTTCTTTTTCGTTTTCTTTTTCTCCAGGGTGGGCCACCAGAATTTGTAGTTCAGAGGCTGTGCATAGGGGCTGGCGGAGTCATGTTCTAAAACAATACAAGAGATATTTTAAAACACATTGCAAGAATCAGTGTGCAATATTAGATCGCTCTGGTGTCCAGACAAACCCTATAACTTCATCAAGTGGTTAGGAATCAGGGAATGAAATTGAACGTTAGGCCACAGCAAGTAAATTTTATGGATGACATCAGTGCGTGCGTTGATTTTCGCCTGATTTTGTGATTAAAAAAAAAAGAAATTTTGTTGGTCTGTTGGTTATGATATCATGTTTTGTCGCCTCAATTCTTGTTTAACAAGGTTTGAAATATCAAAAGTTGAAGATGTAGATATATTGTTTTTTTTGTTGTTTTTTTTGGCCCGTCGTATTTTTTTCGCCCTAGCGCATTATTTTTGGAGTCCGAGGAGGATGTCATCCATAGAATTTACTTGCTGTGGCCTTAACTTTATTGCACGACAATCATACAAGATGCAACGTACGGATTTACTTTTATATAAGAGCGACATCTAGCGGTGAACTGTTTCGACACACCTCTGGAGCTGGCGTGCAGGTCCTCCAGCCGCATGTGCAGCTGTTTCTCGGTCAGTCCTATGAGCCTGGCCCCGGCGGCGTAGTGCTGGACCACGTGGGGCGCCTTGTTGTACTTCGTACGGAAGTACCTGACGAGACGAGAACCGGAGGAATTCATCATTTTCACACTTCCCATAATGCCTAGTGCTGGTCACGGATATGACGTAAGAAGCAGATAGACTCCAAACAGTAGTGATATGATGGCATTTCAGTAGATATCCAGTATTTTTTCTTTCGTTCTTTCAAAGTTATTAGTCTTGGTCACATATGTAGGCAAGTTGTTTACAAGCCTATGTAGGTTGCGGCGTCGAAAGTGACTTACCCATGATGCACTGAGAACTGTCATGGCGCCGTGACCAGCACTAAGCATTATGGGATGTGTGAGAATCATCAATAGTGTTCACATATGACGTCACAGCCGCCATCTTGGATGGTTAAACCCGGGCGACCTATAACTATTACAGCTTTACATGTGTGTTGCACGTAACTCAACTTACATATACAACTTCAAATTTGCTACTTTAGGAGACAATATTTAGAGACAATAAGTGCGATGGGGTCGTGTGGCGTAACGGCAGAGTGTTCGTCTCGGAACCAACAGGATCCGGGTTCGAATCCTGCTGTGCCAGTGCCACCGGTCTTGTGCACTTTACACGACTTTTCTCACGTATTCTATATTGTCCTCTGTGTTGGTGACGAAAAACATGTACATGAGTGTGTCGTCACGTATTGTTATTACATCTTGGAATAAAAATATAATTGCGATTATTTAATTTCATGCAATTTTTGTTCTCAACAAACAACGATACTTACCCAACAATTTCCCCTATTCCGATGATGGCGGATTTCTTCATGAACTGTGTGAGCGCCTGGAACAGAAGACTCTCCCTCTCCTTCCGCTGTCTTCTCTCCTCCAGGATCTGATGGTCCGCATCGGAAACCTGGTCAGGATGGTGCTCCTCCACTGAAACAAGACAACCACGGAGAGTTTTCGGAGGTCTCACAACATATACACATAGAATCACCTGGACATTCAGTCTCACTGG
Organism: Branchiostoma belcheri; assembly: GCF_001625305.1. NCBI lineage: Eukaryota > Metazoa > Chordata > Leptocardii > Amphioxiformes > Branchiostomatidae > Branchiostoma > Branchiostoma belcheri. The sequence goes on along the minus strand of NW_017802458.1, from coordinate 281,769 downwards.
ACAAAGTAAGAATCCTGGACTCAGAACCTGATTTCTTTGCACGAGGGATTAAAGAAGCCATCTACATCAGGGCTTTACAGCCATCCCTCAACAGAGACGGGGGCACCACAGACTTTCTGCAACCTATGGTCCACTACTCACGGAGTCACGTGTGTTATCTGTGTGACGTCATGGAAGCGGTGGATTGCTCATTCCTTGACAAAGACTGGAGTTGTGGTGGGTAAATTTGGGTGAGTCCAATTTGTTGTGTTGGAAATTGCAGTTTAAACATGCTTCATAACCACGGAGAAATATTATATTGAATCCCTTTCAGCTCACCTCCCCCAAGTCTCGAAATTAACTTTTTTAACTTTTTTCCTATTGTCCCAGCATTGTCCCGAAAATAGATAAATAACCCAACACCAGTTACAATGGTGACAGACGTCTGGTTCAGGTCATTGACTAGGTCAGAGGTCAATGTTTGGAGAAGAAGAAGAAACTGAGCAAAAACAATATGTGTTCCTTCGGTAAACATAATAAGACCAAAGTAATGGCAACAGTAACCTATCTTGAGCTCTCCCGCTCTCGATGCAGTTAATAACGATACAGATATCTTCGAACTCGGTACAAGCCATCTCATGCGCAACTTACCTAGGCTCTCTAGAAACCGTTCTGTGTTGGTCATCAGTGCCAGAAACTCGTCAAAGTCGATCTCCCCATTTCCTGAGAAAAGTCAAAAGTAGAATGAAGAATGAAAGTGATCTCGAACCAGTTTAGCTCATTGAAGAGCTAATCTTCCACTGGTCGTGACAGAGAATACAGACGCTATGTACAGTATTTACAGGTTCATTGTACCGGGGATATTCCCCTAGCTCTTTTGACAAGCACAATGAACAGTGGACCACAGCTTAACGTCCCGTCCTAAGGACTGCGACCCTAAACAGTAGCGTGCATGTCGGGTGGGCGACAACAGCCGGGATTCGAACTCCCAACCTCTTAGTCCAGAGGCAGGATCGCTAACCACTGGACTATGCACGCTACACTCGATACTATATTACATAAAGAATCGATACTATATTACATAAAGTAACTTTCAGCAAGCTCACACATTGAAGTCTTTTAAAATACAATTCCGATGTTTTATGTGAACATTTACCATTAAAAGCGAAGCTCAGGGCGCAAAAAAAAGTAAATATATGATAAGAAATCCGACATTTGTTAGCAAATGCAGAAAATCTCCCTCCCAGTCCCATCTCTTCAAAATTGTTGTTCCCAGACCGGCCGTTTCTATCTGCAGTGCCTCCTAGCAGACGAAGACTGTACTGCAGCTGATGACAGCGAAACGCGAACGAAATGTCGCCTGAAAAGATATAATCACCGTCTTTGTCCAGGCCATAGATGACGTCCACGAGTTCCTCCTTGTCCAGACAGATGTTGACCGATCGGAGAGCTTCGTCCAGCTCCTCGGCGTCGAACGTCCCCCCTCCCGTGCGATCAAAAAGGTCGAACACCTCCCTGAACGCTGCGGGACGATAAGATACCTTGAAGAATACTAATCTGAAATTTTGAAACTTTCCCAGAACGGAACTGCCAAGAAGTACAGTGATACACATTTGACGTTGGTGGTGCATTTTTGCAAAGTTGAAAAATGTTTGAAAAACGCTTGATAATCACAAATGTGCTGTACACAAAAAATGGAACAAAATTCTATCTTCTTGACTCATTACTATTTACTATTTATCTACTTACTTATTAGCACATACATAATAAAAGTTATACAAAATATTACAATGGCAATAAACGTGCAAGGAATGGAAAAAAAGCCACAAAGCTTATTTGATATCCTCCCTATCATGATTTTACAATTTCTACAGTTATATCAAATGAAATATAAATAACAATGAAGAAGTAACGAAAAGATAATAAACAAGTACAATGAAAAAATGAATCAATTAAACAAAATAATCAATTTTTGCATAAGTAATGAAACAGTACGGTTAACCTCTTGTATCTTTATTTTGTCATTGCCCGTAGAGTACCCGGTTGGGCATCGGTTTGGAAACGTGACTACGGTAGCTTTTACCTTGTCTCTGCTCCATTGTGAGGACAGTGGACGTACTTCTGCGTCGTGACTCTTCATTTGGGGACCTAACTCGTAAATTTTTGCTGTCCGCGCTGTCCAACCCGATACTGTTGCTGTTGTTGTTGCTGTTACTGCTGTCGGATGGGAGTGTCGCCTGCTGACTTGGACCGTCACAATCTGATGATGTGACCCCAAATGACACCTGTCGGTAGGGTCAACGTTAGACTTTAGAGAAAAATTATTAATAAACAAACAAATAGACTTGGAATGAGGAGTAAACAACAAAAGCATTTCGAAAAGGTATATGTGTATGTCATTTGCTATGGCCTATGCGGATATAAATGTTAGCAAAATAAAAGGACAAGATTGGTCATTGGCCCCCTAGTGGCTCTCTATGTTACTACAGCAGAACTAAATGGTATAACATCATACAAACTTCTTGCTGAAAAGGGTAGACACAACCACATTCCTCTGCAACAAAGAATTTGTCATTACTGTAACCTAATTGAGATTGAAGACGAGAGTCATTTTATTGTGGACCGTACTCTATATGATAATGAGAGAAAGATTCTCTTCAATTGTATACAAGATTATTTCCCTAGTTTTAGATTTTTGGATAGAAAAGAAAAATTCACATTCCTCATGAAACTCGATAATCCTCGTACTATAAACTCCACCTGTTCTTACATTTACAACTGTCTTAAGAAGCGAGAAGAAGCAGAACCTGTATAAATGTAGTTTTACTATAGATATATTTTAGTCTACCATCGCTATTTACCATGACATGTACTTAGTTCGCAATGAGCAAAAATGTACAATAAAGGTCTTTCATTCACTATCTCACGTTCTGCTCTTCCTTTAAAATATTATTTTTCTTCTTCAATGCTAACCTTTCTGCAGTCGTCTCTCTGTACAGGATCCTTGGCGTCAGTACTAGCTTGGACCAACGCCTCCTCGGCATCGTTTAACACGATGGTTGGGCCGTCCTCCATCGAACTCATCTTGACCTCCGGGTCAGACCTAAACAGGGCGACGATAATGTGCCGTTCTGACAGAAAAGCGGACTAAAAACCGCCTCCGCCCCTGAGGCGTCCCCAAAAACTCTTCGCAACAGAGCCCTTCCTATTGTCGTGTAATGCTGAGGTCACATTTCCAAACCGGGGCCCGGCCGGGCTGTTTGTATGAACGAAAAATCAACAATTCTTATCAGGAATATACAGAAATAGTACTCGTGATTATCTTTAAAACTTTTGTGTGTTTTGTTGCCTTTTATATCGTAGTTTTTGTTCGCGAAAGCTGCTCGGCCGAGCTAGCCCCGGTTTGGAAATGTGACCTCAGCATAATAGCGAAGTATTATCTACTATATATGAACGTCACAACCACAATTTATGGGATGTTGTCTGCAAACATTTTTCAGAATTTTTGCATACACATCATGTAACTACATAATTTAATGCTTAATAGCTAGCTATTGTTGACAATAAATATTGTTATCAACATATGCATTCCCGAAATTGCCATAAGCATTGACTTATTTTATATACCGGAGTGCTCAGGGGTGCCAGAGTATACAGTGCAATTTTAAGGAATACAGTGCAATTTTACGGAATACACTGCAATTTTACGGAATATGGCAGAAATTTTACGGAATATACCAGCAATTTTACGGAATACAGTGCAATTTTACTAGAATACAGTGCAATTTTACGGAATACAGTGCGATTTTACGGAATACAGTGCAATTTTACTGGAATACAGTGCAATCGTATTAGTATACAGTGCAATTTTACTAGTATACAGTGTATTTTTTCTAGTAATAATATACGAGTGCACTGTATTCCATAAAACTGCACTGTATACTAATACAAGTGTACTGTACATGTATTCCGTAAAATTGCACTGTATACTCTGGCACCCCTGGTACTCGTACTAATACCAGAGTAACAACCAAAAACACACAGCTATTCGGTAGCTGTCAGCAAGTAACTAACTTAGAAGCTCTATGCAAATAGTGACATACTCATAGCCTCAGAATCAGGACATTAGGTGATAGGTCTGATAGCCTGAAAACTCCAGGCTACGTTTTGGCACATGGATAGGTTCTAGAACGTTAAATTCCAGGATTTGATAATACGGTATCCTGACAACGCCAAGTGAGCCAGTTTTGAGAGAAAATATCTAATTAAAATCCCTTCACCCAAAACACCAACACCCTTTCATGCGGTCTCTAGTATGTGTTACTGGAACAGGGGTGCCAGAGTACTAAGTATACAGTGCAATTTTACGGAATACAGTGCAATTTTACGGAATACAGTGCAATTTTACGGAATACAGTACGATCATAGTATACAGTGCAATTTTACTAGTAAGTACTGCACTGTATACTAAAACGATAGCAGTGTATTCCGTAGAATTGCACTGTATTCCGTAAAATTGCACTGTATTCCGTAAAATTGCACTGTATTCCGTAAAATTGCACTGTATTCCGCAAAATTGCACTGTATACTCTGACACCCCTATGGAATACAGCAAAGAATATACCTTCATACCGTTCACGTTCGATGTCTTCTTTCTCTTCGGCAATGTCCTCTACTACGAAGGTGGGTTTCGGGCCTCTTGCTTGGTTTGTAGCGGAGGTTGTGATGTCTGCAAGTTGCCATATACTACGAAGCTGGCTTTGGGTGTTGTCACGGCGAGAGGTCGCGAGTCCAGGCGCAGAACTCAACCGCCTGAGCCCGAAGTTGGTCGGGAGACCTCCGCGTGTGGTGTCGGGGTCCGACTCGGTGGATGAACAACTTGACTCCGTGGGATGGAGAGCGTTTCTACGGTACTGTAGGTGCTGGAACTTCGGTCTGTGGACGCCGAAGTCTGATTTGGTTCTCCTGTTTAGTTGTTCTTCTCCCAAGCCCAATCTGGAAAGCGACATCTCAAAGACATCGCTGGAGGATGTGTTGGTCGCAGCTTCTAGTTTCAGTGCAACGCGACCGGGCCTTATGACGTCATAATCAAACGATGCATCGCGACCGCGCCTTATGACGTCATAATCAAACGATAGCCTAGGCCGAGTCACTTCGAACTAGTGATGTCACAATCTTCTGAGGTAATATTTGACCATTTCGAACTCCATGACGGAACTATACTGGCTATTCCTTCTAAAAATAGTGTGGTATACTTGAGGTCGGTCGCTAAGTGAGGACAACATTCAGGAGTATAATGTAAACATTCGTTGAACTACAACAGTATTGCTGGTACTAAAGAAAAGTGGCGTACATATTTTTAGCACACTAGCGCTGTTGAAGTTGGTATAATATTTTTCTTTGATTCTTTGTTTGTTTCTCATTTGGCAGTTTAGCGTTATACTGTTTGTACTTTTCGTGTATGTGTTCTAGAACATCAAAATATTTGTTTGACAAACTTACTAAAAAGGCCTGGAAGAGGGCAATTCCAACGTGCAAACGTTGTATTCCATTGATTGAAATAGCTTAACTACCTCTCACATTGTCCACACAGAAAAACGTCTTGATTTTATATGGAGTAAAATATGTTTTCATATCAAGGCGCCGTAACACGGTCACAGGCACACATAAGGACTTAATTTAGAATACAAAAACATAGTAGAACGTTTCTAAATCATACAACGGTTTTAGAAACGTCATTATAAGTGTTTTCTCTTTGAATTAGTAGTACAGTTTATGTCTAAATTCGGAAACAACTATAGTAAAACATCGTGATTTGAAATAGTTCTGCGGTAACGCCACATGCATTCTAGAATATTGTTCTCCATTGCTTCTCCCCACACAAGTATTCCTTTTGGAACAGTCCGAAATGACGTCACTAAGGATCTCCCATTGGAAGACTTACTTGAACTCAAGTGCTTGTCGTTCTCAACGAAGGTATGTCGCGTACTGAGTTGGCGTTTAATTTTGCCGACAAAATATTTTTATCATCTTGTTGGAGTCGTGTCCTGCCTGTTCATTCACGAGTTTAGCATTCCCAGGATGCATTGCGAATATTGGGCGGTAAACCTCATTTGCATATCGCAGGAAGACATCCTGTTGACGTTAAACAGCTTGTTTTTCAGTGTGTTTTGAAGTGTTGAGGCATTTTATGCTAAACATTAATTAAATTACTATGGGTCGAATAGAGAATGACGTTTTTTTTTGTTATTTTTAACATGGAACATGTGGTTTGTAACATTACAGCATCAGTATAGCGTTACCACTATAACGTTACAAACCACATTCCCATGTTAAAACGAACACAAAAATATAATTCTCTACATGTTGTCAGATAAAATGGCCCAACACCTCAAAACACACTAAAAAAAAAAAACCTGTTTAACGTCAACAGGATGCCTTCCTGCGATATGTAAATGAGGTTTACCACCCAGAATTTGCAATGCATGCTGGGAATGGGAAACACGTGAATGCTAGCTGAGAGCGTAACCAAATGTTGAACCGGGATCGTCTGAAACTTGCACCTGATCTGTATAAGCGTCTAGCCTAGTACAAAACACACTGAAAAATAGGCTGTTTAACGTCAACAGGATGCCTTCCTGCGATATACAAATGGACTTAATACCACCCAGGATTTGCAATGCATCCTGGGAATGGGAAACAGGTGAATGCTGAGAGCGTAACCAAATGTTGAACCGGGATCGTCTGAAAACTGCACCTGACCTGGATAAGCGTAGACACCAAGTACAGATGGCGGGCCTTCCTACGATATGCAAATGAGGTTTACCACCCAGGACTTGCAATGCATCCTGGGAATGTGAAACTCGTGAATGCTGGGAGCCTGACCAAATGTTAAACCAGGATCGTCTGAAAATTGCACATAAGCGTCTAGCCTAGTGCAGATAGCGGGCCTTCCTGCGATATGCAAATGAGGCTTACCACCCAGGATTTGCAATGCATCCTGGGAATGGGAAACACGTGAATGCTAACTGAGAGCGTGACCAAATGTTCGGATCGTCTGAAAATTGCACCTGACCTGGATAAGCGTAGACACCCAGTACAGATGGCGGGCCGAAGGCTGGCTACAAAGGGACAACATTTTCACACCTTACGCCAAAGCTTTCTAACAGTCTGCCTACTGTCAACTATCGCCTGTAACGTTGTTATTCTCCTCTGTCTACTGATGTTGGAGCTGGAAACATACTACGGAGACTTCGTGGCTTTAAGAAAACTTGGAGAAAGTCGTCCCGTGGGGAGACAGAGCTCAGGTAAGGCCACAGCAAGTAAATTTTATGGATGACACCCTCGACAGATTCCAAATTCAATGCGATAGGGCGAAAAAAAATCAAGACGGGCAAAAAAAAGATTCTTTCATTTTCAAATTTTGAGGCCTTGTTAAACAAAAATTGAAGTGAAAAAACATAATATCACAACCAAACAGATCTTATATTCTTCAGTATTACCTGTCCTTGCAGATGTGTAAAGACCTCAATTGACTATAAATTCTAGCAAAACAGCTAGCCGTACCATCATGGGCAGCTACTGTACTGGGTTGGGTTAGATGCATTGGAACATGTCAGTGTCAACATTTGCGATCAAACGCGAACCATTGTGCCTCAAGTTTGCTGGATAGTCTCCAAACCCATAGTCATTTATAGTTGCCCATTTTCGGCATTCTGACCACCGTCAGAGACCAAAACAATTCCTTGTTTGTTTTTTTAGGTGAAAATTCATGCGCGCGTTGATGTCATCCATAAAAATTACTTGCTGTGGCCTAACTAACTCTGACATAACCAGAACGTGATATCCTTGTACGCCCCGTTCTCCTCTATTTGAACCTGCTGGGGTACTTGTACCTATAACCTATATTAGGCCACAGCAAGTAATTTTTATGGATGACATCAGCGCGCGCATTAATTTTCGCCTGACAAGAAATTTTGTTGCCCTCTGACAGTGGTCAACATGCCGAAATAGGCAAAGATGTCTGTTGCCATGCCGGAAGGTGGATGACAGATAACTATGAAGAGAGGAGACAAGAAAAGGCTCTGATTTAATGTTTTGTTTCTTACTTTGATGCAGTGATATGTGATGCTGGCTGTGTATATGTGATGTTCCCACTGAATCAAAACCATTTGTACAATGATTGAGTCAAAATTTAAAAATGTAGGAACCTTGTTTTTTTCGGCCCGCCTTGTTTTTTTCGCCCGCACGCATTAGATTTGGAGTCTGCGGAGGATGTCATCCATGAAATTTACTTGCTGTGGCTTTACTGTAGCGGGTCATATTGGGGTTAGCTGGGCCTTGCACCCGTTTCGGTCAAGTAATCCAAAACCTTGTCCTCAAAAACCAACTCCACCTGCAAATAGCCTCCGTAGCACGCTTCTAGTAGCCTCTACCAGGCACCGCGGATCGCTGGAAAAATAGTAGAAATAGGCCGAAATAAAGGGATAGTATACCAGAGGAGACCCGTGAATTGGATCTTCTATGGCCCGGGATCTTTTCTGGTATACTATCCCTTTATTTCGGCCAATATTTGTACTATTTTCCAGCGATCCTCGGTGCCTGGTAGAGGCTAGGCTTATAGAACTTGGGGTTTGGTGGTCTTCGGCTGTTTTCTGATTAGCCCAGTTTAAAAAAAACGGGGTAATTCAACCAGGCTTTCTATGTTGTCTATATGCAATCAGAAAATAGCACATAAAAGATCCCAAAGACCCCCAAACCCCCAGGGTTTTTTTTGGCATGCTATGGAGGCTAACCTGCGAAAGTCTAAAACTTTTTAACCTCACTTATGCTTTCTTGTACATGTATAAAAATGGGAGAAAAAGCCTTACATGTGTAGCAAAGTAGTTGAAATAATTAAGATTATTTCAAACTTCTCAGAGACAGATTTTTAAGATTAACGTCAATTCAAATTTATTCCAGTTGCCCTCAAATTAGTAATTACCCTGGTTACGCCTGCAAAGCATTACAAGTCAAAAATAACCCGCTTATTTTTATTACCGAGTTCACATAAGTTAGGGGTTAGGCCAGGGTTGTACACCTATTTCTGTTTTGTTTAGGCCACACCAGTTTAATTTGTTGGTTCTCGTATTTTTTTAGAAAAAATATGAAGCTACAGGGCGAAAAAATAATAATAAAAACAGGTCTAGGCATCCTATTATAGCCCAAATGCTACAGTAGGAGCCATGAAGTCAACACAAAAGGCTGGGTTGATATTGAAACAATGAATTTTTAACTTTTAATCAAACCACTGCATTGATAGATGGAAACACTGTAATATTATGCAGGAAGAAAATGACTTTCCTCAACTGTTGGAGGCAAAATATGAGCATTTTTAGTTGATTCAGAATCAGAATTTTTTAATGAAAATCGGAACAAAAAGAAGAGGCAAATCCTAGAACCAACAAATTAAATTGGTGTGGCCTTATTTCATTTCAACCCTTCTAGCCTGGTTCCTAGATGCACATCAGTCAACCCCAACTCCCATCATGCAACCGCCAACACAAAAATACGTCATCATCCGGGACATTCCAGTCCTCCTGACCAAAAGTCACGTGACCGTCAGCGAATACGAGCGTCTCAGACGATACAGACCACCCTACGGTTGGGCCAACGTTTCTTTTGAAGGTGAGAAAAAATTGTCACTATTTGGCCACACCAATATTTAATTTGTTGGATCTCGGATTTTTTTTCAGAAAAAATATGAAGCGACAGGGCGGGAAAACAGGTCTAGGCATCCCCAAATGCTACGATAGGAGCCATGAAGTCAACACAAAAGGCTGGGTTAAATCTAAACAATAAATTTTGCACTTTTAATCAAACCACTGCATTGGTAGATAGAAAACCTGTAACAGCTGGAAAGAAAAGGGACTTTCCTCAACTGTTGGGGGCAACTCAGAAAAAAACGAAGAGGCAAATCCAAGAACCAACAAATTGAACTGGTGTGGCCTTAATAGCCAAGACTTACTTTTAAAAAAATGTCCAAGGTGAGTCGTCCTAAAATAAATATCCTGGTTTAACAGTTGTGGCCTTGTCGAAACATGGTGCAACGTTTCAGGATGTTGGTTTTCTTGCATTCACCCTTGCTTCTGTTAAGCGGATGTACGACTTAGGCCACAGCAAGTAAATTTTATGGATGACATCCTCCGCAGACTCCAAATCTAATGCGTGCGGGCGAAAGAAAAACAAGACGAGCCGAAAAAAACAAGGTTCCTACATTTTAAAATTTTGACTCAATCATTGTACAAATGTTTTTTATTCGGTGGGAACATCACATTTACACATCACATATCACTGTATCAAAGTAAGAAACAAAACATTAAATCAGAGCCTTTTCTTGTCTCCTCTCTTCATAGTTATCTGCCATCCACCTTCCGGCATGGCAACAGACATCTTTGCCCATTTTCGGCATGTTGGCCACTGTCAGAAGGCAACAATTTTTTTCCAAAATCAGGCGAAAATTAATGCACACACTGATGTCATCCATAAAAATTACTTGCTGTGGCCTAAACGGATTACGACTTAAAGCCTTTTTGAAACGTAACGGGGCTCTGAGATCCATTTGCGTTGTTTACTAGACTAAGTAATATTCCAAGACTTCGATTTGTTTCAGATGTTGCGTCCGCTGCAAGGCATTTCAACGGGACGGTTCATCGGTCGTTATTCAACGTGTCGCAAGGGGGCTCACCTGTACGGTGTGCAGTTGTTGGAAACGGCGGGACTCTGAGGGAGTCTGGAAAAGGGAAAGAAATAGACTCTCATGACTACATCTTCAGGTAGGACGAGACTTCAATTTTGGGACAGTAACATACATAACACCATATTCAGGGGTGCCAAAGAATTCATACGAATTTTTCGGGATTCATACGAATTTTACGGAATTCATAAGAATTTTACGGAATACATACGATCCATTACTAGAAACATACGAATTTTACGGAATACATACGATCCATTACGCAGAAACCATACGATCCTTACTAATAATCCGCGTAATGCTGGATCGTATGCATTCCGTAAAATTCGTATGTTTCTAGTAATGGATCGTATGTATTCCGTAATATTCGTATGTTTCCTAGTAATGGATCGTATGTACATATATTCCGTAATACTCGTATGCTTCTAGTAATGTATCGTATGTATTCCGTAATATTCGTATGTTGCCTAGTAATGGATCGTATGTACATGTATTCCGTAAAATTCGGATGTTTCTAGTAACGGATCGTATGTACATGTATTCCGTAATATTCGCATGTTGGATCGTATTTATTCCGTATAATTCGTATGAATTCCGTAAAATTCGTATGAATTTCGCAAAATTCGTATGAATTCCGTAAAATTCGTATGAATTCCATAAAATTCGTAGGAATTCCGTAAAATTCGTAGGAATTCCGTAAAATTCGTAGGAATTCCGCAAAATTCGTGGAAATTCCGTAAAATTTGTAGAAATTCCGTAAAATTCGTACGAATTCCGTAAAATTCGTATGAATTCCGTAAAATTCGTATGAATTCCGTAAAATTCGTATGAATTCCGTAAAATTTGTATGAATTCTTTTGCATGCACCCCCCGATTTGTATGGGGGAGAGGCATCCAGATACATTTGCCAGTTAAATGCACCCAACGATGCAGCTAAAATGCAAAATGACTGCTTTACAACTTTTGTTGTCGTCAGGGTGAATGCTGCTATTGTAAAGGGGTTTGAGAGAGACGTCGGCAGCCGGACGTCTTTCTACTTCCACACCGTCACGACACTGAAAGGTTCCCTGATCTCCGCCAGGAAATACGGCTTCGTTCAAGTACCAAACACAACGGTGAGGGCAGGCGTCTGCAAATTACAGAAAAACCCACAAATTACAGAATAAGTGGGATCCTTTGTCTTCCTCTGTCTTGAAAAAAGAAGTCAAACCCAGTAGTTTTTACTAGTAGTTTCTTAGTAGTTATCAGTAGTTCCATGTGTACTAATTATCTGTTTTTATACCATATGTTTCTTCTGTTCCTGCAATTAGCCCTCGGGCACGAATTTACAATAAAGCAATTAATTATACCGTAAGGCCATGTTGATTTGATTATATGGATGACATCCCCTGGGAAGCCCAAAACTGACGCGAGCGTGCGAATAAAAAAAGTTTGGCCAAAAAAATAATTTTTCTTCAACGTCATAAAGGTTGAACAAATGACTAAACATACAGAGTATCGTATGGCGAATAATAATAGACTCTTCTTTTTTTTTCTTCACATTTTTTTTTCCTGAATTGATTTCGGCATTGTATGACATTAGTATAGTTTTCCAGTACTTTTGTTTTTGCAACATACGACATATATTCGCTCATTTTGTACGATTTACAGTATGGTCGAAAACTTTCTTTTTGGAAACGGACGAAAATTCATGAGCGCGTGGATGTCATCCATATAATCAAATCAACATGGCCTAAATGCAACTAAAAGCTGCAGCGTGTTAAAAGCGCTGACTTGCGGTTGTGTACAAAAATGCAGTACACGTCTAGCTTCCACCCTATCATCTCCAGTATATATACAAAAGTGTCGACACAGGATGTGTTTCAAGCACATTAATCTGTCAATATAAAACTATACTCATGCAAGAATAATTAGCTTGTGTACCCAAACATTCATATATGTTTATCTTTGAGTTTAAGCTAACTTGTTTGTTTTGATCTGTTTGTTTTTGTTTTTTTATGTAAGGAGACGATTTATGTTGACATCCCTACTTTCGAGAGGGACTACTTGTTTATGGATGCTGTGTTGTCATGGAAACCTGTTCAGAAGGGTGCAGACGCCAGTGATTCGTAAGTAACCCTGGGCTGTATGTTACCTTTCTAGTTTCAATAAAAACTAGAGAAGTAACATTTCCAAAACAAATGCATGTTTACCTTCGCATATGGTCTGCTCTCTTTATTCTTACTACCACATTCATATATATGGTCAGACAGGAGTCTAAATCCCTCCTGCTATAAAATTGCAACATGATGTAACCCAACACTAGTCGAAGCAAATGCACAATGTTTACCTTCGCATATCGTCTGCTCTGTTAATTCTTACTCAAACACATTCATACAAATGGTCAGACAGGAGTCTAAATCCCTCCTGCTATAAAATTGCAACATGATGTAACCCAACACTAGTTACCATAGCGACAGACGTCTGGTTCAGGTCATTGACCTTATTGGTTTGGAGAAGAAGAAGAAGAAAGAGAGCAAAAACAATATGTTTTCCTTCTGCGAAAGTTAACTACATTTTACAAAGATCGAAAAGGTAGACGTACAAGGATATAGAACTAGTCTCACATATATACTGTTCACAATGTATGTTGTAAACATTGGCGTAACCAGTATATTAATTTTCTCAATCAAACGATAAGTTGTGACGTTTGCCTGTTGTTCCGCCGCAGACCGCCAGGGTTGTTCGGTGAGAGACCGAAGGCAAGCCGGTTCAGAATGCTCCACCCTGACTTCCTATCATACCTGAAATACAGGTGAGTTATCTCCTTATTCTAGCTCTCACTCTGTCAATCATGAGAAACTGCATTGATGGATCTAGCTGCTAGAGGGCGCTGTTCTGCTGCCACTGACGTAACACTAACTAACAAAGAATTGGGACTTACCCCAAATTTTTGGTTGACTCCATCAACCTTGTTCACGGAATGGACCCGTCTACTCAGAGACACGTGAGTAGCGGGTCATACGTGCCAGATAACTTGTGTCGCCCCCCGTCTCTGTTCAGGGTAGGTCTGTGTGCTCTTATGTAGACCGCCTCCTTCACTCCTCTTGGAAAGAAGTTAGTTAGTGTTGGCAGTTAATTTATTAGTCTTTATTACCTTCGCCAAAAAGGTTATGTTTTCAGTAGCGTTTGTCCGTCTGTCCGTCTGTCCGTTTGTGAACAGCATAACTCAAGAAGCTTAATATGCATTGTCATGAAACTTGGTAGGTGCGTAGGTCTTGATGAGACCTAGAAATTATTAGATTTTGGGCCCCCTGGCGCCTTTTTTTTGGTACTGCAGCAGAACTTCCGGTTTTGATATCTCGCGATCTGGACATGCTAGGGTCACGAATTTTGGGTGGTAGATAGCCCTTGGGGTAGGGAAGAAATGACATGAGTTTGGGACCCCTAGCGGCTTGTTCTGGAACTGCAGGAGCATTTGTTGAAAAAAATTTCGAAGAAGGATAACTCAAGAACCGGTTGACGGATTGTCGTGATTTTTGGTATGTAGGTAGCCGCCCTGAAAGTGCATTGAAAGCCTTTGACAGTGATACAATGTATCTGCCTGCAGGTGGCTGAACTCCACGCATGGTTACGGCCGTTTCCAGCCGATCTACCGCCCGTCTACCGGCGCCGTGGCCCTCCTCACCGCCCTGCATGTCTGCGACGTCACCGACGCTTACGGCTTCATCACCAAAACATGGCGCAACTACACCAACCACTACTACGAAGACACCTTCCAAAAATTCCTGTTTTATGTCAACCACGATTTCAAGATGGAGATTAAATTGTGGGATGACTTAGATAGGGCAGGGATCATCAGTTTGTATCGAGGAAATATATCAGGAGGATAGGTTAAAGCGATATTATTATGTTTACCGAAGGAAATCATATAGTTTTTGCTCAGTTTCTTCTTCTTCTCCAATAAGGTCAATGACCTGAACCAGAAGTCTGTTACCATGGTAACTAGTGTTGGGTTACATCTTACGGCTTCATCACGAAAACATAGCGCAACTACACCAACCACTACTACGAAGACACCTTCCAAAAATTCCTGTTTATACGTCAATCATGATTTCAAGATGTAGATTAAGTTGTGGGATGACTTAGATAGAACAGGAATCATCAGTTTGTATCGAGGAAATATTACTGGAGGATAGGTTACTAGATAAATCTCCAAGCTTATGTTGGGAAAGACATTTTTATGTTACCGAAGGAAAACATATTATTTTTACTCAGTTTCTTCCTCTTCTTCTTCTTCTCCCAACAGTGACCTCTGACCTGACCAATGACATGATTTGTTGACGTCTGTCACCATGGTGACTGGTGTTGGGTTACATAATGTTGCAATTTCATGGTCTGCTCCTTACTCCTGTCACCATATACTTGTAGTACATGTACGTATGTTTTTGAGTAAAAATTACCATATACTTGTAGTACATGTACGTATGTGTTTGAGTAAAAATTAAGAGGGCAGACCATGTCCGAAGGTGAACATTATGCATTTGCTTTGCAAATGTTACTTCTCTAGTTATGTTTTCTTTTCGTTCTATTGGATGATAGAAGGACGGTCACAGAAGGATAGAAATCACTCACCTACGTACCAATAATAGAAAATTATTAGTGGGGTCGTGTGGCGTAGCGGCAGAGTGCTCAACTCGGAACCAATGGGTCCCGGGTTTGAGTCCTGACATGCCACCGATCTTGTGCCCTTGGGAAAAGCACTTTACACGACTTTCCTCACTTCGCTCAGGTGAAAATGAGTATTGTATTGTCCCCTGTGTTGGTGGCGGCATTAATATAAGTTGAAAAAACTTGAGTGTGCCGTAACCACGTCTTGTGAGTACATGTTGGAATATAAAAAAATAATAGAAAATGCGAAATTATAAGATAAATTACAAGATTTGTAAAATATTCAAATATTCAAAGTTGTATAGTATAATAAGCTATACTGAAATACGGTTATAATGTACCTCAGTATTGCAAATAGTTCAAGAAGCATTAAAAATAAAAATTCTGGTGCATATGTTATAACGTTATTGTATAATTCATACACACAGAACAGGAATGCTATATCAAACCTTCCATTCCAAAACCAGCCGTAACAACGTTCCTGATTGGTTGGAATCCCAGGGAGATTAGCGTCACGCTAACCCAATTTTTTGCCAACCCAATTACCACACCATGCTACAATTTGCGTGAGAAAACAGCCTGCCTACCATAGAAACAATCACTTCAGCTTGTAAAGTCCTGTCAATTAGATTAAGGCTACAGCAAGTACTTTTTATGGATGACATCAACACGCGCATTGATTTTCGCCTGATTTTGAAGAAAAAAAAACAAGAAATTTTGTTTCCTCTGACAGTGGTCAACATGCCGAAAATGAGCAAAGATGTCTGTTGCCTTGCTGGAACGTGAATGGCAGATAACTATAAAGAGCGGAGCTCAGAAAAGACTCTAATTTAAAGTTTTGTTTCTTACTTTGATGCAGTGATATGTAATGCTGACTGTGTACATGTGATGTTCCCACTGAATCAAAACCATTAGCACCATGATTGAGTCAAAATTTCAAAATGTAGGAACCTTGTTTTTTTCGGCCCGCCTTGTTTTTTTTCGCCCGCTCGCATTAGATTTGGAGTCTGCGAAGAATGTCATCCATAAAATTTACTTGCTGTGGCCTTAGGGTCAATTTGCTGCTGTATATGACCAGTGACAAATCACTGAGGACAGAGTCACGTATTTCTCATGAAGGGCAAATATGCTAACTGAAAGAAAGTCAATATGTTTTCTCCATAAGAACAATAAATGTCAATGTGCATGTGGTCACATGTACATGTATGGCGAGTGTATAGTGAACGTGCGCAAATATTTTTGACTTCAACATTTCACTGTAACTGAAATGGCACATACTAGTACATGGTTTCTATGCTTAGCACTCAGTATATAGGAAAGAGTATGGGAGTTGAACACACACACACACACCCCTACCAGTGGACTAGCCCCTGCTGTAGTGTATGTGCAACTGCGTGGTCCAAGGGCTTTAGAAATGGGTGCCGCCCTATACACCACATGGCATTAGAGACCAGCTAATGTTTTGTTACAACTTTGTGAAAATGTTTTCATAGTAAGAAAGGTTCGATGCGTCTAATTTCGTCTCTTTAGATTACTGTGTGGTCCAAGGTCTATAAAAAGGAGATGGGCGCCGCCCTATAAACCACATGGCATTAGAGACCAGCTAATGTTTTGTTACAACTTTGTGAAAATGTTTTCACAGTCAGAAAGGTTCGATACGTCTAATTTCATCTCTTTAGACCACTTCCTAACGTAGGAATGTTTAACTCATCAGGAATTAGAAACGCAAATGTTGACGTCTGCTTGAATAAACCGGTTCAACAATGGTACAAGGCTTTCTTCTTTTCATGGACGATAAAATGTCCAGTGTTTACAGTACACGGCGGAGAAACAGCGACACTCAAAGATCACAAAAGCGCGCGTGTTTACGGTAGGTATTTTAATCCGTATCGCATGACGTACAATCACATGCCAATCACGTGATTTTGAGATGTCAAGGCGATGTGTGTCACGTGATTCGCTATCCTTGCTCTGATTGGTCAGAAGTGATGCACCTGTTATGCTTACTCAGCTCTCCATTTTGGATACTCACTATTTAAAAAAAACACTGTTAAGTTTTCCCTTTTGGTAATACACTACAATACCTGAAAGTATGAAAACTAAAACTATTTATTATTTAAAGGTATCCAATCCAATTTCAGGGCAGCAAAACTGAAAATATTCTGAATAAGGCAATCTTTGTGATATTGACACATACTGCTTCACATTAGCACATTTGAATCAGTATTTCATACTTTGGGCATTTAAAACTGCAGAAACAAGCCCCAAGATGAGTCTATTTTCTGGGTGGTACCCTAAAAATCCGCCTGGGGCCCTTCCAGTAACCATTTTCCGTCAGAATTTTGGGAATATGTGTTCCATGAGGGCCAATATACATTAGGATATAGAATATTGGCTTTGAAAAATCGTGTTTACAGGCCCTAAAAAAACTGTACTAGAAGCCTTTAATAAAGAGATCATTTTTTTCAAACAATTCTTTCAATTCATAGATTTTCAATCATACCTTTGTCCCCCCCCCCCCACCACACACACACAGACACACAGTACGCCATAACATGCTTAGGCGAGACTACCAGACGAAAATCGCCCCAGGCTTTTACCTTTCTTACATCGAAGCCACCAAAGTGGAAAATCGTATTATTATCTTAACAAATAGACTGCGAGAAATGATCCACTGAGCATATACTTACAGACAATCTGTTCCGGCAAGCATTCTCTGGGACACACATCACAAAAGGGTAGGGTAAGAAATCCCATAGGATAACACATGCACAATAACGTAATTATCGACAAGTTTCCGACTAGTAACATAATTACATCATGTTGTAAACACACAACAATAGTGCAGGGGGTGACTTTTGAAGCAACCATTGTAAGGCCACAGCAATTTAATTCGTTGGCTCTCGGATTTTTTCAGAAAGAATATGAAGCGACAGGGCCAAATAAAAATAAAAACAGGTCTAGGCATCCTATAGCCCCAAATGCTATGATAGGAGCCATGAAGTCAAGACAAAAGGCTGGGTTGATATTTAAACAATGAATTTTGAACGTTTAATCAAACCACTGCATTTATAGATAGAAAAACTGTAACAGCTAGGAAGAAAAGGACTTTCCTCAACTGTTGGAGGCGAAAATATGAGCATTTTTGAGTTGATTCAGAACCAAAATCTTTTTTTTTTTTGCTAATCAGAACAAAAAATGAAGAGGCGTATCCGAGAACCAACAAATTTAATTGGTGTGGCCTAAAGCGCGGTTTTGCCTTGTTAGCATTTCTTGACCTAGAAACGGACCAACTCCACAATGGTTTTTAATTTTTTGTTGACTCCAAACATATTGACAGAGATCTTTGTATATTCGTATACAAATTGACATGGTAATATATCGAAGGAATTCTTTATTGCTATAGTACAACTGTTCGTATGTACTAGTAGACGTGCTACAGCTTTTTGTTGACCTTGTCGTATCTATATATACTTTTTAAGGTCACCCAAAAGAAAATGGCGATCTCTATAGGTCCTTGATACCTTACATATTGCAGGTGTAGTATGGATAAGTCCATTGTTGGGGGAGGTAAGACTACCCGATCTCTGTTGGCCGGAACAACAGAAGAGTGTTTGCCTTTTGTGTGGCGCAAGGTGCCGTGTCACCCCCGTTGCTATGCGACAGACCGCGTTGCCTTTATTTGCATTCCGATAGGGCGCGCGAGAGGGCGGCGCAGTACTCCGTGAGCGAGACGCTCTTACACCGGCACGTTCCGGGTTTTCAGGCGGCCGCGGCGGCGTCCCTTCCCCGCTGACACTCCGACAAGGCCTCGCTGACAGACCAGGCTCGGCCACTCTTCGCTACAAACGCCGTAACAGGTACGTTTCACCAACGGTTAGACTACAAACCTCCGCAACATACTTGCTTGTCTTCTCGACCCGGCGTTACACGTACATAGAATCCAGTGGTATACAAAACGAGACATTGAAAAACGATATCAGTTCGCCCCTTCCCTCCATTCAACCCACAATACAGGCAATCTATTTTGGGAGAAAGTCTAGGCGATACGGCCGCCATGATTTGGTGATTTGTAAAGCTACCACCTGTATGTAATGTGACAGCAAGGCCATACCCCGCCACCGTTGTCATGTATTTATCACCTTTACCCACATAGCCGTAAGCTAGTCGCTTTATCGCTGACTTCAAAGATCACTAGTTATTTTCTAGGGCTCAGATAACCTACTCAACATATTCATTACTCTACCCAAGGCACCCCGGCGACAAAAAAACGGAACCCAGGCTACGGAAAACTGAAAAGAACCTCGAAAAACAAACAAAGCTAATTTTGGTCACACTTTTGTTATGCTGCATTGCGGCTGTCACTATTTGAACAAGGCGGCCGGGCGGTCTCACCAAGCAACTTGTTGTATTTGTAAGAGGCCCCCAAGAAACCAATATACCGCTCTTTGCTATGTACAATGTACTGTAGGTAAGTGTGTGTTTTAGTCACAATATCGACTGAGCATTGTACGGTTTATAAATCAATAATATACGCTGTCGAGACCGATTTAATAGTTGCCAACATGTGGGGTTGTGTGGCGTAACGGCAGAGCATTCGCGTTCAGAATCAAGAGGTCCATGGTTCGAATCCTTAGTTCCAATATCGACTGACCATTCTACTCTTCATAAATCAATAATATACGCTGGCGGGACCGATTTAATAGTTGCCAACATGCGGTGTTGTGTGGCGTAAGGGTAGAGCATTTGGTTCAGAAACAAGAGGTCCATGGTTCGAATCCTTAGTTCCAATATCGACTGACCATTTTACTCTTCATAAATCAATATTATACGCTGTCGAGACCGATTTAATAGTTGCCAACATGTGGGGTTGCGTGGCGTAATGGCAGAGCATACGCTTCAGAACCAAGAGGTCCATGGTTCGAATCCTTGGTGCCAGTATCGACCGACCATTTTACTCTTCATAAATCAATAATATACGCTGTCGAGACCGATTTAATTGTTGCCAACATGTGGGGTTGTGTGGCGTAACGACAGAGAATTCGGTTCAGAAGCAAGAGGTCCATGGTTCGAATCCTCAGTTCCAATATCGACTGACCATTTTACTCTTCATACGTATACATCAATATTACACGCTGTCGAGACCGAAATAATTGCCAACATGTGGGGTCGTGTGGCGTAACGACAGAGCATTAGGTTCAGAACCAAGAGGTCCATGGTTCGAATCCTGCCAAGATACCAAACTTGTGCCCTTGGGAAAGGTAGTTTACACGACTTTCCTCAATTCAGGTGGAAATGAGTATGTCAGAATGATTATCAAGATCGTGGGCATCAAAGGAAAACCATTTCTTTCACCCATTGGGTTGGGTGAAAGAAAAATTCCAGTGCAAAAAAGAAACCCCAATAAGAAAAAGTCTTAAAACAGGCCAAAAATAACCCAAAACCCAAACCTCTGCTTGGAGAGTAGTATCAAACATACTATCTTGTACACACGCCAGGCCATAGTTTCAAACAAACACAGAATACCACTGTCTTTATATCAAGTGTTGTCTTTAGTTCTTATCTTGTCTGACGAATTGTTGGGGGATGTTTTTTGTACAAAGAGACACGTGTCATAAACATACGAGTGTGGTTGCTTAGGTGATCAACCAACCCAAAACACCTGTTACGGGAAACTTGTGATGGGGCGCCATTTTATAAAGTATTGTTCACTGGTTCTTGAATTGACCGGAAACACTCTAAATACTCAAATCAGCTTAAGGTACTGTAAGAAATATTCAGTGAAAACGTCAAATTAATACTATACAACATTTGCATAAAATAAGACAGGGTTTACGGTAAAAAGTCACTCCCAACAGTCATAGGCATGTATGCACGAAGTACATGTAACTTATTAAAATGATAACAGACGTAGAAATATGCTCTATATTCGATATTGATTTTTGTTGCTATGTAAACCTTCTGCCCATCGATTTTTGTCAACTTGTGTTACGGAATACGTCTATAAAGTAACGTAGACTAATCTCCAAGCAGATCCTAGGGTCGGAAAAATAGAGTATCAAACTGGCCAGGCAGTATCCAATTGGCCAGTTTTCATGCACGTAGCGAAAAAAAACAAAAACAGGCCATATATAAAAAGCTAACGATCATTCCCCCACAACCTCTGCTTGGAGAGTAAACGTAGACTACACCACTGTCGCGACTAAGGTTATAGAATTCTTGTTGTTGTTTTTTTATTCCAACATTTCATGACTAGACATGGTGACAGCACACACAAATTTTGTCACCTTATTCCACCAATCAAGGGCACAAGATCGGTGGTTCCGAACCAAGAACACTGCTGTTACGCCACACGACCCCGCCTTTTTATTTATTTTTTATTATTCAATTTTTATTGCATCCTTTTTGTAGAACGATTGTTTCTATTCTGTAATGTGATTTTCATTTAGAACTAAAAGGCATGCACTTCACAACCGCCTATCAGCAAAATTGATAAAGTAAACGTAATCTTGATTTATATCTTATTTCTAAGGTTATTTCCTGGTCCGCCATATTCTACTTTATTGTTTGTTTGTGAAGCTGTTTTCGATACCACTAGATTTATAATGGTAGCGGAGACTTAATTAGAGGCGGTCTACTTTATGTTTATAGCGGTAATTAACTGTTTACACAGCCTGCAATAAAACGTGTTTAATAACACGTACAAATCTTCTTGTCTACAACAAAATTTGTTAACTGTAATTCACTTTATGTTCGCGGTAGCAAAAGTTCACGGTCTGAAAAAAATGGACATGTTCACGGAACTATGTATTCACGGTGGCAACAGGTGCAGGAAAAAGAAAGTCCAGGAATTATTTGTTAACTGTAATGATAATTTCACAGTACAGAAGTGACAGTGAAAACAGCGAACATAACAGTACAGTGAAAAAAATCAGGAATTACATTATCTATGAAAATGGACTTAATAAACTGACATTGAAAGTTGACAAAGACAAAATTGTTCACAGCTGAAATGTGAAGTTTACAGTAGCCTAGGTACATTCGTCTATTGGGAATTGTGTTCTATGGCGATGCAAATAAGGCCACAGCAAGTAATTTTTATGGATGACATCAGCGCGCGCATTAATTTTCACCTGATTTGGGAGAAAAGAAACAAGCAATTTTGTTGCCTTCTGACAGTGGTCCACATGCCGAAAATGGGCAAAGATGTCTGTTGCCATGCCGGAACGTGGATGGCAGATAAATATGAAGAGAGGAGACAAGACAAGGCTCTGATTTAATGTTTTGTTTCTTACTTTGATGCAGTGATATGTGATGCTGGTTGTGTGTATGTGATATTCCCACTGAATCAAAACCATTTGTACAATGATTGAGTCAAAATTTTAAAATGTGGGAACCTTATTTTTTCGGCCCGTCTGGTTTTTTCCGCCCGCTCGCATTAGATTTGGAGTCTGCGGAGGATGTCATCCATAAAATTTACTTGCTGTGGCCTAAGACTCGAGTGCTTGGACTTGTGGTATGTGCAAGCACCAAGCAACATAAATCAAATTTTCCACCAGTGGTCGTTTTCTTCTAGAAAGTTCTCTAGCTACAGGTGAATTCTATACGTCTGACCCTTGAAAAACAGCCTTCTGTGGGGGCCTACGAATTTTCCCGCTGCGGTGATTTTGTCTTGATAAATGATTTGTTTTTTCAGGACGTAGTTTCCTCGTGTTTGCAAAATAGACCAGAAATCCTAAAATAGCAAGCAAGACGTGCCAGACATAGCCTAGCACAGCAAAATTGATTGTCTTCGCCGTGTACATGTATATAGTGCTGCGTACCGGTTCACTGGACCGGTTCCTGACTTGTAAAAATGTTTAGGTTCAAGCCAAAAAAAATTAAAAGTCAAGAACCGATTCCGGACTTATTACAGAAAAAAAATTCACATACCCCTTTTCTTTCCAAATCACCTAAAACCTTCCATAAATTGCAAAATCTGTGCTGCAAAATGAAGAAAATATTGCCATCGGGCATCACCAAGTGTCGGCCTCCATGTTATGTGTTAAAGTTTTGCCCTAACAACATTGCAAGGTTGCCAACATGCAATTTTGTATATGCCATGGGTTTAGGTCCGGACTTACGAGTCTGGAACTGAACCTAAACCTCTGGACTTGAATCCGGACCTGAACCTAAATGTGGATTTAGGTACACAGCACTACATATGTATATGTAATTCGCGATCGGTGGAAAAAAATAGAAAATGAAAACACACAGAAAACATGCGGATATAAAAATGACTTCGCTTCCTTGTTTAGGTTTTTACGTATTCTAGCTTTGCGTTGCACAAGTCTTCGTGACAACGCATTTCTGTGGTGACTCCATTTCCTGAAAAAGAAAGGCTAGATAAAATCTAGACCACCAAATAGCAGATGTGGCTTGTTAATAAATTGTCCCCTGAGGCAAAACATTACGGAATATCCAGAGTTCAGAAGTGTTCTGAATGGAGTGGTGCCGAATCAGGTGCTCACGTTACAACCAGACATTCGCTGCATCGTTTAGCACAGAAAAGTTGTCGTTAGCCCACTACCAACCCACTCTAACACCCAAAACACTGTTTGTGCAGTCACCCTTAACACACACACTGTCTGCCCCTCTTAAGGGTGCTCCAAGATCGTACCACCCCCCTCAATAGCCCTTAAAGACACTCAGAGTTACTTTTGAGACAAAAACTACCGGAAAACGTCCGCATGCCTCTGTTAAAACGTTTCCAGCCTCCTGAAAAATTCGCGAAGCCGAAAAGTTTGGTTCCTATTTACCTAACCACATACATCGCACACTTGTACATAACTGTCATATCAGGGTCAATTCTAAGGTCGGTTTGAGACAAAAGAACTACATGAGAGATTATCAAACCATTCTGAAAATTTCCCACACTTGAAATTGTGAATTTTGGACGTTCTTTTGTTTCGTATGTGAGTCAAGTATTTACAAGTCTATGGTGTCTGGGTAAAAACACTCGAGCGTTCTAAATCTTTGTTTACAGAAGTATCGCTATGAAGTGGCCCAGTGCTTGGTACCCGCCAGCCTGGTATCCAGTCTGATCGTGGTCGGGGCCACAAGAGCTCTGTCCCGCCCGCCTCACATAGGTTTCCCGGTGTGTATTTCACGATAGATTGATTAGCCCTCCACCAAATCCCCAAGCATACTGTCTTATATTAGCGTAACACTCCTACCGGGACGGCCTGTTGCACTGGGCGGGGGAAGCCATTAGAGCCCCCGAAGACACAGCCTGCCTGAACACCCCAACACGTACCCCCAATCACGTAAGACTGGATACCAGGCTATGTACCCGCTTTTAGAACTATTTGCTCACATAAAGTCACTTTTGTTCAGGTAGATTAAGTTGGGCTAAGGCTCGTGCGAACCGCGCACTGGGCGAGACATAACACTTCCCAAGCTTTTATTGTAAACAGCAACAACAACATAACAACTAATTATTTGACAAAGGACAACGCTGTCCCATGTGAAAATTGAGAAAATAGGATTTGTGAAATGGTTTTAGCTTGTTTATCAATTTCGTTAACTAAGTTAGCAACGTCGTTTATAGAATTATGGTAAAGAATAGGTGTATTTGTCTATCTCCATAGAAACGACAAACGCAATGGTTTTTTCCCCTTTTTTGAAACAAAATTCATGTTTTTTTTTTTTAAATCTACGTTTATCCATACTTGGGTACTTTGTATACTCCGAAAATGTGTCTTTTTTTTCCTTACAAAAAACTAGTTCGCTTGTTGGCCTTTTTTGAAACAAAATCCATGTTTGTTTTTTTTAAATCCACGTTTATCCATACTTGAGTACTTTGTATACTCCAAAAATGTGTATTTTTTTCCTTACGAAAAAGACTAGTTTGTTGGTTGGCCTCTTAACACCAATATGTAAAAAAAAAAAGTACATACGTTGTGCAACAGATTTTGAGGCCTGAAACCTCATAACAAACGCTAACAAGAATTCGGAGATCTCATACCTCCGTATTTGACCTT
The DNA here is from genome assembly GCF_001625305.1 of Branchiostoma belcheri. Taxonomy (NCBI): domain Eukaryota; kingdom Metazoa; phylum Chordata; class Leptocardii; order Amphioxiformes; family Branchiostomatidae; genus Branchiostoma; species Branchiostoma belcheri. The sequence goes on along the minus strand of NW_017802458.1, from coordinate 256,383 downwards.
AACATTTATTTATTTATTGGTTTTCCAACCACCAAACATACATATGCAGGGAAAGACAAGAGTCTCCCTGAAGTGGATAGTTTGTTACAATATAATCAAAACACATAATACAATACAATCAATGAACAATAAACAGCTTAAAGATAACAAAATTGGATGCAGATCGATACAGCATGGGATAGCTTATGAAACAGACTCATTGTACAGTTTTACCGCACAATGAACAAATGACCTTTTCAGTCGCTCAGTCCTGGCTTTTGGCACAGTGAAGGCACTGTCGTTCCGCAAGCATCTACCTGTAGCTGTGGACCGTTGGAGGGGCACTAGGTCATGTAGTGGGTGCTCAGGCTTTATCATAGCTGTGAACAGCTTCAAAGCGGCCGCTTCCCTCCTTTCTTTCAAAGAAGGGAGCTTTGGAACTGTTCGCTTTCCCCCGAGGGAGATGATGCGCACAGCGCGTTTTTGTACTCGTTCCATACTAGTGGACAGCTCGTCACTACAGCCAACGAGCAAAACATGACCATACTCTAGTATAGGGCGAATCAGCGACAGGCATTAGACAGAATCAGACATTTGTCTTCCTAAGACCTACCAACATACCAAATATCATTACAATCCATAAAGGCGTTCTGAAGTTATGCTGACCACAAAGTTGTGGAAACACACACAGACAAACAGACAGACGCGCCAAAAACAATACCTCCATTTTTAATGGAGGTAAAAATATCTACCCTACCACACAGAGAAAGCTGGCATTGTCAAGAGTGGCTATGTGTACTATTATATACCTCCCCACGAAGTCAATATTGCTAACATAGGGGCGAATAGAAATGGTATAGAAAATCTCAAAAGCCCGGCAACTCGAAAATATCACTAGGGATAAAATGAACAAAACATGGCACAAATCTCTAAGTAATTGGTTCTTTGTCAGAGAATGAAGTCATTGTTGAGTTGGTTATGAGGGTGTTACGCTTATAAGTAGACATTTTAATGGTGACATAGGGGGTATACGTAAAATCAGGTTTGTTTTGTACATAGTATGGTAGTCATGGCAGACTGGATATGTTTATAGAAACCACTGATTATCAGTCAGATACGTGCAGACCATGTATATACGGTAACTGTGCTGTAGTCATATACATGGAGAGATATCGGTCAGATACGTGCAGACCATGTATATACGGTATCATTGTGCTGTAGTCATATACACGGACATTGACTGTGTATGTTTTCGCCGTGAACGTGTTTTAAAAAAGGTATTTCTTTTCTTAAATTTTTGTCAGAATTGGCAGAATGGATATGTTTATAGAAACCACTGATTATCAGTCAGATACGTGCCGACCATGTATATACGGTATCATTGTGCTGTAGTCATATACATGTACATTGACTGTATATGTTTGCCGTGAACGTGTTTTGAAAAAGGTATATCTTTTCTTTAATTTTTGTCAGATTTGGCAGAATGGTTATGTTTATAGAAACCACTGATTATACGGTCAGATACGTGCAGACCATGTATATACGATATCATTATGCTGTAGTCATATACATATACATTGACTGTGTATGTATATGTTTGCCGTGAACGTGTTTTGAAAAAGGTATTTCGTTTCTTTTTTTTCTTTTTTGTCAGAATTGTTGCAACTAAGAGTGAGACTGGTAGATGTTTAGTTTTGCTGGCGTAAAATTGTATAGCAGGACTGTGGAGGAATGTATTATTCAAAATGCTGCATATTATTATAGATATCATATATTTTTTATCTGCTGAGTCTCCATGTTACAAGGTGACGTGTGGATTGTATACGTTTTAGTGTAGTGCGTTTGGTCAAAAACATATTTACAAAATGGGGTCGTGTGGCAGAGCGGCAGAGTGCTCGACCAAGCGGTCCCGGGTTCGAGTCCTGACATGCCACCGATCTTGTGCCCTTGGGAAATGTACTTAACACGACTTTCCTCACTTAACTCAAGTGAAAATGAGTATTGTCCTGTCCTGTATTTGTACTCTGTGCTGGTGGCGGCATAAAATAAGTTGATATAACTTGAGTGTGCCGTCGCCATTTTTGGTCATGAAATGTTGGAATAAAAAAAAATGTTTACAAAATGGCCACGAACCAGTACATTTCGTCAGCTAACACTCCACAATTCCGACATAAAGATTACCTAAGTCCACATACAGTTCATCCATTTCCGATTAACACTCAAAGATTAATTTTCATACGACTGGTGGAACGACTTAATATCTAACCACAGAATGGTACGTGTACTTTGGAAAGACCTTTGATACAACAATTTATCCGACATTGTTTACTCTCGTCGTATTTTAGGTCCACGGTGCACGAAAGGGTGTTTGAATTTGCCAAACACAAATGATCATTTCAACATTATGCAAGTTAAATACCTTGATAATTGAAAAACATTGTGTAAGGCGATGGTACTTGAATCTGTTGAAGAGAACGTTGACAAATAAGGTGCTATTGTTTACCTACCCAAGGAATGAAAAAAAAAAGAACAGCCCGTCATTCGTCTACGTATCATACCCATTGTTCGGCCGTCTGTTTTTTCTGGACTATCAATCAATAATTCACGCCTTCTAAATGTCAATATCTTTTGTGGGGATTCAATTTGAGCTCAAAGCTCAAGCATGTTTGCCGGTTAATACTGGTATCAGCTGCCAATTGACGTATACGTGCGTAGTTCTAAAGTCTTATGTAAAGCCGGCTAAGCGTAATATATACTATTGGTTAGCAGTAAACCGTGGGGTTGGGTCAGGCGAGGGATTTGTTCTTTGATCCTAGAGGCATATTATACGTTTACTCCGTGGAAACTGATCGGCCATTTTGTTCTTGTTCTTTTTGTGGCAGGTGGGATTCTTCTAGAGGCTTACACCGCTGGGGTCGGCACGGAAGAACAAACGACGTCACGGCCCGCTGAAACTAGGACATATCTGACGGAAAAACGTCAAAATCTGACGGAAAAACGTCAAAACCTGACGGAAAAACGTCCAAAATCTGACGGAAAAACGTCCAAATCTGACGGGAAAACGTCAAAATCTGACGGGAAAACGTCAAAATCTGACGGGAAAACGTCAAAATCTGACGGAAAAACCTCAAAATCTGACGGAAAAACCTCAAAATCCTTGCCTACTTGCGACCTTTACCAGACGATAGCAACTGCAGACGTAACAACAGTCTAATACTTAGCAACGCGTTTCCAAGATGGCGACTTTGTGACGACTGAGAAAAAAGTAGGAAAACAAACGCCAAGATGAGTCGACGGTCAGGCAGTAGCAGGAGGGACAAAGACAAGCCCCCTCCTCCAAAAGGACCGGGGTCAGTCATCAAATCTCTCCCCAGAACTGTTCTACAGTTCATGGACACTTCGGACGGACACATTCGCATGAACTTCTCAACCTGCAACATGAAGGCACTACCGGAGGAGGTGTGTGAAAACGAGGAGCTAGCGATGAAAACAAAATATCTGGACGCTCAGAATAACAGGCTACGCCGCCTGCCCAAAGGCATCGGCCGGCTGGAGTCTCTACGAAGCCTGGACGTCACCAACAACACCGTCCGCGCGATCCCGGGCTCCGTATCCAAGCTGAAGTACCTCACGTCAATCGAGGCCTCCACCAATCAAATCAAAAGCCTCCCAAAAACCATCCACAAGGCATCAGCTTTAACAACGGTCAACGCCTCGGGCAACAAGCTGAAAACGTTACCGAAGAACATCGGATCGTCTACGTCTATTACCTACATTGACGCTTCCAGTAACACCATCAAGACTCTACCGAAGAGCATTTACAAACTGCACTCGTCCGTCAACGTGTCCAATAATCAGCTACGGACACTGCCGGCGGTACTCGCGAAGGGAACGTGCTCCATCAATGTGATCGATGCTTCCCGCAACTTGATTCACACCCTTCCCGAAGGACTGGACAAGCTGCAGCGGTTGGTCTCGTTGAACCTCTCTCACAATCAACTGGACTGTATCCCTCCCACTATCGGCACTCTGAGGTATCTCGAGTTCTTGGACTTGTCGCACAACCAGTTAGACTTCCTCCCCGAGGACATCTGCAACCTCAGGCACTGCCTGGTCACCCTCCACGCCAGCCACAACCGCCTGACGCAACTTCCGGACCAGATCCACAACCTCAGGAAGATCCACGTGCTCGACTTCTCCGAGAACAAGTTGACGTCCCTCCCGGCGAAGTTCGGTAAGACGGATTCGGTGGTGAGTCTGGACTTGTCGCACAACCAGCTGAAGTCAGTAGACAGGCTGATAGGAATGGGGAAGCTGGAGAGTCTGAACGCGTCTCACAACATCCTAGCGTCGCTGCCAGAAGGCATAGGCACCCTGGTCTCCCTACGTGTCCTCGACGTCGCCCATAATGAAATCAAGGAGATGCCCGCGAAGATCGGAGGACTAAGACTCCTTAAGGTCGTGGACGTGTCGCACAACAAGCTGGAGACCCTTCCCGACACGCTCGGGGACGATCAGCTTCTGTCGCGGCTCAATGCTTCCCACAATGCCCTGGTCGCCCTCCCGACCAACATGCGGAAGTTGCGGACGCTGGACTCGCTAGACGTGTCCAGGAACAAGCTGGAAGCTCTGCCGGAGCCGTTCCACTTCCTACGGTCCTTGTCGTTCCTGGACGTGTCGGACAACAAACTGCCGGTCCTGACCGCACCACGGTCCCTCACGTGCCTCAAGGTTGCCGGCAATCCTCTCCGACTTCCCACGAGGGTAGCCGGAGACAACAAGTCGCTGATCGTTCGGATCGGCGACGACCTCCGAAGTCTGACCGAGCTCGACATCTCGAACATCGAGCTGACCACGCTGCCGACCACCATCTGTAATCTCCGCTTCCTGGAGAAGTTCAACGCGCGCAACAACAAGCTGAGCAGCCTACCGCCGAACTTCCACCGACTCCGCCAGCTGCAGCACCTGGACCTGGCGCACAACGAGCTCACTGCCCTCCCGCCGAAACTGGGGGACTTCGCCTACCTGTCCCACCTCGACACGTCCAACAACCAGGTCGACGAGTTCATGCCGTCTCTCGTGAAGCTGCGATCCTTGCAGTACCTCAACTTCTCCAACAACAAGCTGACGTCACTTCCGGACAACTTCGGCACGCTCAGCCAGCTAACGACGTTAGACTTGTCAGCCAATCAGCTTCCAGAGCTCCCCAACGACCGCATCGACATCCTGGCGTCTCTCCTGGTCCTGAACGCCTCCGGGAACCAAGTGACGGCCATCCCCATGGACATGCCGTACCTGTACCGCATACAGGTGCTCAACCTCTCGGCGAACGTCATCAAAGCTCTCCCAGGGGACATCTGGAGGATGAAGTCCCTCACGACCCTTGACCTGTCGGACAACATGCTGGAGGGTATCCCAGAATCCGTCACGAAGCTCCCGTCTATCAAGTCGGTGGACATCTCCAACAACAAGATCCGGAGTTTCCCGAAGACCATGGAGAAGCTCCGACAGAAGGCGTCAGTCAACACCTCCGACCAAGATCCCAACAAGAAAGAGCCTGAGACGCTCTTAGCCAAGAAACTCGAGGAAGAGAAGAAAGCAGAGAAGGCGAAACCAGGGAGTGCCGGCGGACGACCCAAGTCGGCGAAGCGCCCAGGTGCCAAGGCGGGTAAAGGGAAGAAGGGCGCGGCGGCGAAGAAAGAACCAAGCGCCAGCGTGAACATCGCGCTCACCGAGAACATGGGTACACAAGACACCGGTCCTCCTCAGGCGATGCCCGCGCCATTGGAAGCAACCGCATAGGCAGCCTCCAAATTATGACAACTATTGGTCTACAAATAGACCCAAAGTTAAATGAAATTTGCAATTAAACTTGTACAGGCCGACGTGAAGCTCGAATACTCAAGCCACGGAAGGTGACTGCCCGCTGCCATGTCTGCATGGTTTGGGACTACCTGTGGGAAACCATCCCCGGCCTCGTTTTGGTGTAAGTTCACGCTCGTTCTCGCCAGGCTGTGTGCTCTCGCGAGAGCACATTTCAAAATGGCGTCCGTATTTCGAAATGGGTCTATTGGAAGGTTGGTACTACTGGGTCCATGTCGCAAATCAGAACCCAAGAAACTTTGATTCAACACCGAGCACACATGGACAGTTGGTTTGATACAATTTTCAGAAAATCCATTCTGAGATTTCAAGCGATACGAAAAGTATACTCATATGATCAGTGGGGCATCAAACTTGTGAATGTACAAAGCAGTACCAGCAAAATGACTAATTAGAATTCAAACAAGTGGCTCAGAACTTTGTATTTGGGTTAGATAATTCTATACAAATCAAGATTTCTTGGTGACAAATGTATCTTAACTAATCAAGAATGCATTGTTAACCATATTTCAACTAGAAATTCAGACTGTAAAGCTATTTTGTGTTCACCGACAATATATAAAAAGATATAAAAAAAGTGTAAAGCTAACTCATGATTGAAAACCACAAAGTTATATTTCTATGTTAAGATTTATCACAAGGTTGTCTTTTTAATTTCAACAAATCTTGACTAAACGAGGCTGCTCCTTTTAAAAGATATACCACCAATGCAGTGACAATGAGAGTGCAATGTCTATGTAAATATATCGTAAATATCTAAATGTTTCTTTTATCAATTGTAGCTTTCTTTATATACATGTAGTGTGTGTAACTTGTCGGCTTGCTGTGAATTGTGCAATCGCTTAGACATTTCAGGAAATCTGTTGTTACTTTTTCTTGAGTTTTTTTTCTAAAACAATTTTTAAAAAATACATCTTTAACAATACTAAAGATGTAAAATACAAAGAGCTTGGACATAAAGGTCATTTGGACCAATTTCGAGTATTGGAGCCACTTCGTTCAAAGTTTGTTGTTTTGCGAGATTGTATTGTACAAATTTGTACTGCAAGCCACATCATTGAAGCCTGTATGCAAATTAGCTTGTATGTAAATACAGACCATGCATGCAAATGAGATTAAGTCTTGTTCACCTTAAAAAAATTGTTTTGTACAATAAAGACGTGCCAATTTGCATGACAGTTGCATGTACCAACTGTGTCATTCTATTTATTTATTTTATTTTCGTCATTTTTATACAGGGTGGCCCATTAAGTGATTATGTACTTCTTTTCAATGGGGCCCTGTTTTACACAACAAAACACAACAGTCACATAGAAATAGTAAAATTTTGATACAATAAATAATGATAATGGAAATAATAATAAAGAAAAAACAGTAACTAACCAAAAACATTAATAAATAACAATATGATAACAAAAAGTACAAATTATCCAGTCCAGTTATTTTCTTCAGTTAGTTTTTAGATTTTATTATTCTTTACGTATTGAAACACAGAAATCATAGAAGTGGAAAATGGATTTTTGTGTAGTTTTAATCACACAGATTCATTTGTATGCCATATATACTATAACTTTTTATGAGATACAAGATACACACATTTGTATAGACAACGTGCCCCGTACTTTTACCCTACATCCCCATCGAGATCATTCAATTTAGGCCACACCAATTTAATTTATTGGTTTTCGGATTCGCCTCTTCATTTTTTTCTGATTTGCAACAAAAAAAAGATTCTGGTTCTGAATCAATTAACTTGAATATGCTCATATTTTGCCTCCAACAGTTGAGGAAAGTCCTTTTCTTCCTAGTTGTTACAGTTTTTCCATCTCATCTCCATTGAATGCAGTGGTTTGATTAAAAGTTCAAAATGCATTCTTTAAATATTAACCCAGAATTTTGTGTTGACGTCATGACTCCTATCGTAGCATTTGGGGCTATAACAGGATGCCTAGTCTTGTTTTTATTTTTTTCGCCCAGTCGCTTCATATTTTTTCTAAAAAAAAAAACAACAATCGAGAAGCAACAATTTAAATTGGTGTGGCCTTAGTACATAAAATAAATGCATCGAACTGACAGCTGTCTACCTAAATACGGTGCTGATTTGTATCTACTGAAAGTTCGTCAGATAATGTCTGGCTTGTTTCGGCCACCACCGCATCGTTGTTGTTGTTGTTGACAGGGCGTCTCTTCGGGTTCCTATTAGAACTAATGGTAAACATGTCGACGTCATCTCACAAAACAATACTGAAAGTACATAACGTTAAACAAATAAATCACAGTGTGACAATTTCTAAAACAATTTTACGAAAATGCATACATATTGTAGAAATTATTCAAATGTAGATGTTATATTATGTCAATTTCGTTGTTGCAACGTTAAGAATTGTAAAATCAACGAACGAAAGTCATAACTGGCAATGTAGGGGAGCCACCTAGCGGAATAAGTAAGTCTAGCACGTAAGTGAACTTTATCTGGTTTAGTCTATGTAGAACTACTAGTACATTATCGAAACTCACCTCCTCGCTGGTGAAAACTTGGAGCAGCACACCGGTCCCGTCGTCCGCCTCACCATCTACAGTCACCATGGGCCTCCCTATACTACTTCCGGCACAAACAAGGAAGCACATCGCCGCTCCCAGTCCGTGCGACAACCAGTTACTCTCCCAGGGCTGGTCGTACAGTATGTAGCAGTCGTATAAACCCCATAACCCCCTCCATACGTTATTTACAGCAAAATTCACCACAAGTCCGTACGTGTCTTCTATGGCCAGTCTTTTGGCCAACTCTAGTTTTCCTCCTCTTAAACTTTTGGAGGCTCTGTATAGGGGAAACTGGATGATGGATACCAGGAGGAAAAGGGTGTATCCTACCCCTAGAGAGACCCACGAGGACAAACAGGGGTTTTCTGGGAATATGGTATAGTCGAGAAAACTCCACGTCCCCGCCCAGTTCTGTACCGTGATCAGGTCGACGACGAATAGCGAGAACACGACGTCCAGGACGAACTTTCCCGAAGAACAGCGCTCGGCAATCTCCGTGTGAAATCGGAGCGGGATTCGGAAAGGCTTCGGATCGAAGTCGAAGGAAACTCCCACAGGACACGCCCTCCCTTGCACGACCGTACGTAAAAATATCATAATCACAAACGCAAGGATTGCCCGTATGCCTTGTCCAATAATATTATCCATGTGTGGCATAAGGTACACTGGTAGGTCCCAGAAAGCGACCCACTGGGCCACCACTGCTATTGCAACCATGTAGAAATACACGCCAGCAAACAGTCTATACAGGACGTAACTTTTGCCCTTTGTCCAACGTCCTAGCCTCGTGATGTGGTGCTGTAGGAGTCCCACAAGTAGAATAACGGGGCTGCCAATAGCGAGAGACAGCCAGGGTCTAAAAGAATCATCTCCGGGGAGATACCCCTCCAGGAGGTTAAATGTTCCCCTCCAGAACAGCAAGACAGAAGGGGTGATGATGAAGCTCACAAGGACGAAGTGTGCAACACAGCGGATAGCTGACGGTCTTGTTCTTGGTACACGGACCTCTTCTGAAATACAAAAACACAACTGTTACTGATGTAAGGTGTACGTTATAGTTGCAGAAGGTATGTTTCAAAACTACTCTAAGTGCCTTGTCCTCTTTGAAGGACACAGACAGAACGAAAAGAACATACAATAGAAATGCTAGCCTCCATAGCATGCCAAAAACTGGTAGTTTGGGGGGGTCTTCAGGGTCTTTGGGAGCTTTTATGTGCTGTTTTCTGATTGCATATAGACAACATAGCCGGCCTGGTTGAATTACCTCCGTTTTTTTTTAACTGGGCTAGTCAGAAAACAGCCGAAGACCACCAAACCCCCAGTTCTAGAAGCCTGCTACGGAGGCTATAGAAATGCGTCATATTGTTTCCGATAGAGTCATAGACGTCACAAAATTCAGATAAGAAAACCAAAAATAACGTTTATTTACTAGAAAAAACTACATTTCTAATTGTAAAAATGCTGACACAAATTCTCTGTTTTTTATGTGAATGAGCTCAGATATATTCTCTATTTAGCCTTCGTGTTTTCTTCATGAGTTCATAAACAAACAAGCAAAGGAACAAACAAACAACTGGACAAGTATGCAAAAAACTTACCAGGGTCCAACATAGGTTCTGTGTCGGGAGAGTCCGCCATTTTTTCTGCCTGTTTTCAGACTACAGTAAGTTGCCACAGTACAACTACGGTAGCCTTAGCACAGTTCAGACTACTATGCACTGGCATGTGCCTTTCTGGAAAAACCTGTCATGCAGACGACCTATTTTTGTGTCCAAGCGACGGAGCGGGTAGCCTGGTATCCAGTCTGATCGTGGTCGGGGCCGCAAGAGCTCTGTCCCGCCCGCCTCACATAGATTTCCCGGTGTGTAGTTCACGAGAGATTGATTAGTCCTCCACGTGTTGGGGGAAAACCAAATCCCCAAGCATACTGTCACTTATTACCGTAACACTCCTAACGGGCGGCCTGTTGCACTGGGCGGGGGAAGCTATTAGAGCCCCCGAAGGCATAACCTGCATGAACACCCCAATACCCCCAATCACGTAAGACTGGATACCAGACTACTGTCCGCTGGCATGTGCCTTTCTGGAAAAACCTGTCTCGCAAACGACCTATTTTTGTGTCCAGGGACGTCCACGCAAATTGACACAAAACTAAAACAACATTGCAGCTTTATGATACAATTTTTAAAAAGGCTGAATTAAGCAGTTTCAGGGAACACACAACTGCACAAAATCTCATCAATGTTTACAAACATAACCAAACTGAATAACAAGGATATGTACACATATACAAACAGTAGTCGGGTGATTACACATTAGACAAAGCATTGTTCATGAGTTTTGACAGGTATTGAATGGCACTGTGCCTGTACCTCTCAGATCTTATAGAGGGTAGGCTAAGCTGGACCCCCCCCCCTCTTTTAAGTCCCTATTGTGTACTAGTACTTCATTTGGGGGGGGGGGGTAGTCAAGGTCGAAACGTTGGTGAATTTGGTGAAGTTGGAGGGATTGTAGAGTGGTATCATATATTAGGCCATGGATGTACTAGCTATAGTATACAGTATAATTTACTGGAGGAAAAATCACAAGCTTACTTGTATGCTATTCCTAGGATATCAACAATTATACAATTCTGTGCATTTGTCCAGATCTGCATGATGTATTTCATTGTTTTATCTAATTAATACTAGTAGCACGAATTCATGCATAAAATCTTAGAATAAATTCATGTAACAGTACAGACTCCATACAATGCTGTCAGCTTTGACACCAACTTCATCAAACAATATGTTTGATGAATGCAGCTTATACTTACGTTACGTACAAAATGTTTTATGTTCCTGTTAAATTCTGTAAAACTTACTAAAAGAGATAAAGTACACATTATGCATTTGTTGCTGCGTCACCTAGCGAAGGTTTTGAGAAATGCAAGCAAATTTTTCTAATTTTTTATTTGCTTTGGTATTGCTAATCAAGCAATGGGCATCAAGTTTTTCATTATTATCATAACAATATTTTTGTAAAATTCTGCCACAAATGTCAGATTTCCTACAAAAAGTCATCGTGTGGTACGGAGATGTTGATTAGATCAAGTATTCGCTGTTGGAACTTCTGATGTGGTCTGCTGCAGTTCCTTGTCTATCCGCAAGGTCTGAATCGGGCGTACGGTCGTTAGATTTTCTACTCCCTCCTGCATCGAAGGTTCTAACCGTTACTAAACTTTCGATGTCGTCATCTTCACGTTTTCTTAGGTGCTTCAGACAAGGCAGCCTCTCGTGGCCCTGAAGAATAAAACAACAATGAATCAAAAGAAAGAATGAATGAATGAAAGAAAGAAAGAAAGAAAGAAAGAAAGAAAGAAAGAAAGAAAGAAAGAAAGAAAGAAAGAAAGAAAGAAAGAAAGAAAGAAAGAAAGAAAGAAAGAAAGAAAGAAAGAAAGAAAGAAAGAAAGAAAGAAAGAAAGAAAACATTCTGCTTCCTTTATTTCAGGAACAACCGTAGATGTCCTTTGGCAATAGTCGCTACATATGGTTATGTCAATATCCAAATAACCTGTATTTTGCTCAGTCGGAAAGCTAGGACGGTGGCAGATATCGACTTCTGATAACCTTTGACCCAATCGTGACGTCACGTATCCCGAAGATCAGTGCGCGTCAGGAAATTAAGCCATTTTCCTTATGGCGACCGAAAAGCACTGTGAAAATTTGGTCAACCTTTCTTTGCGTTTGATAACAGTAAGTAAATATATAATCAGACAGGAGTATAAATCCCTCCAACGATAAAATTGCAACATGATGTAACCCAGCACTAGTTACCACGGTGAGAGACGTCAACAAATCAGGTCATTGGCCAGGTCAGAGGTCAGTGTTTGAAACAGAAGAAGATGAAGAAGAAGCGTAGCAAAAACAATATGTTTTCCTTCGGTAAACATAAAAACTGTAGGCTTATGTCTGACCTCCGCGTAGGTGCTGAGTAGAATCGCCGTCCCGTCATTTTCTTCTCCGTCCACGGCGAGCCCTACACCGCCTAGCGTCCTCCCGGCACAGACCAAGCAGCAAATCAGCGCGCCGAACCCGTGACTCAGCCAGGCGCTGAGCCTGGGCTGGTCCGGCAGGAGGTAACAGTCATACAGATCCCACAGTCCCCTCCAACTGTTGATCACGCCGAAGTTCACCAAAAACAGAAACGCGTTTTCCAGGGCAAGCCTTTTCCAGAATTCCCGCTTCGCGCCGAGCAGATTCCTGGAAGCTTTGTGTACGGGAAACTGGAGGAAGGTCGTGACGAGATGTATGACGTAGCCTATGCCAAAGGATAACCAATAGGAGAAGCAAGGGTCTTCCGGGAACATCAACACATCCAGAAGCCCCCAGTACCCCGCCCAATATGCTAATGAGATCAGGTCAGCGATGAACACCGAGAAGAAGACGTCCAGCGCGAACCTCCACGAGAATCGCTCGGCTGTGTCCGTGCGGAATCGGAGCGGGACTCGGAAGGGATCGGGCTCGAAGTCGACGGTTACCGAAGCCGGGCAGCCGCCGCCGTTTGAAAAGATTCGAAACCCCATCATTAAACCCGTTCCTACAACAGCGGTCAGGCCGTACCCAAGTACGCTGACCCACTCAGGGAAATAGAACGTAGGTAGGTTCCAAAATCCGCGCCACTGTGCCACAGAAGCAGACGCTACCACGTACACGTACACCACCAAATACAGGTGATGCCAGCCTTGGTTTTTACCGTGAAGCCAGCGCCCCAGCCTTCGGGCGGGGTGCTGCAGCAGCCCGGCTAGTAGGAGAACCGGGCTGCCGATGGCGAGGGACAGCCAGGAGCTCGTGATGATGTCTCCTGGGAAGTACTCGTACATGAGGTTCCAGGTTCCCCGCCAGAACAGGTTGACAGCCGGGGTGATGATGAGTATGATGACCATGAAGTCACTGACACCGTCACAGACCGCCCTTCCTGCTCCGGGCCTAGTATTAACCCGTGGGGTACCCGGCATTATTCACTGTTTCTGGAAGTATGAATAGATGATTTACAACAGATTAAAATGAATAAAATTTCAGCACAAATCTACCAGGGGGTCATTAAAACATGTAAAGTTATCAGAGAGAACTGTTTATTTGAGTGCACTATAACCTTTGAGCATTCCGATTGATAAGGATATGCACTTAACAAAATCAACAAGCTCTAGTAAACAAGTTGTATTGAATAAATGAATTTAGTAAAAATCGTGGACTAACTACTAATAACTATAGCATGAATAAAAAAACAAAAAGCAGATCTCACAAACAAGGAAAGTTTCAACATGGCTACAGAAATCTGGTCCCTGTAAGTAGTGTAAGGCTAGCCTCCTTCGCAGTCTTGTTGGGCGTCGGTGTTATTTTTTCTCTGAGCGACGCGAGTAATATGCGACCGCGAGGGACGATTTGCTGCCGAGGGAGTTTTTGCCACGGAGAGAAGGTTTCGCGCTCCAACATTC
>NW_017802458.1:232102-242484 GCF_001625305.1 Branchiostoma belcheri | reverse complement strand
TGGAGCGCGAAACCTTCTCTCCGTGGCAAAACTCCCTCGGCAGCAAATCGTCCCTCGCGGTCGCATATTACTCGCGTCGCTCACAGAAAAAATAACGCCGACGCCCAACAAGACTGCGAAGGAGGCTAGTGTAAGGCCTAGGACGCCACTTCTGCGGACTCAAAATCCTATTTCTTGAGTCCATTCTATCCTAATGAGATTGAAGATGAACATCATTTTATCATGGATTGTCCACTATATGACGATAAACGCACAAATTAAGCTGTTCGACCTTCTCTCCGCTTGCTCAACAGAATTTGTTACATTTCATGCTATAGATAAATTCAATTTCATTCTAGAAGGTAATATCCATTACTGTGTACAAATAGATAAATATATCAAAGAATATTTAATAGACCTTAGAACAAGTAGTATAAGTTGACTCATCTATTGTTTTGTATGTAGGTAAATTTTGTTCTACACACGTATTTGTCTATGTCTAAATGTAGTTAAAGACCTTACGAAAGTCGCTGTACTTTTGTTGTGTCAATAAAGTTCCCTGTACATACACTGACGTGAACTTGCCAGTCAAGATCCCTACACTGTTCTATCGTAGAACTGCAGTGGCCTAAGGGCAATTCAGACTGCTATCCTCAAGTGCATTTATTCTGGAAAAACCTGAAAGGCAGCCGCCTGAATTTGTGCACACGTGCGTATAAGGGGGAGGGGCACACCACGATATATATACGAGCATCATATATCAGTACCTGAATGTATACGGCATAATTCATTGAAGGACCGAACACACACATATCACCGGTAAAAGCATTATGTACAATAGGCTACTCTTAGTGTACAAAATATCACCAGCAATACAAAGTTATTACGTGAAATGACCCCCCCTCTTACTACGGTAAGTTCAACGCTAATGTAGCTATGATCAGAAAATGCCTTTGAGCAAACAATATCATGCGTTATATCACTGTAGTCCTACGGTTTTATGATGTAAGATACACAGTGTATACTTACAGTGTGCGGTCTGTAACATACAAATCACAGGAGGAAAAACTGTACAGTGTAGCCCCTAGAATGACTACAGGTACATGTACTTAGTATCCTGGTGTTTAGGCTAAACTGTACAGTGTATACATAGCCCTGGAATGTACTTAGTATCCTATAGGTTTTATAATGTAAGACACACAGTGTATACTTACAGTGTGCGGTCTGTAACATACAGATCACAGTAGGGAAAACTGTACAGTGTAGCCCCTGGAATGACTACAGATACAAGTACTTAGTATCCTACTATTGGCCCTATAATCAATGGGCTGAAACGCCCTCCAGGTATACACAAATATCACATGGTTGAACCCTACATGGGTCGTACCTGGCACCACGAGGTGCTCACGTGCTTGTTTTCTAATCTGTCATACTGTCGTAGGGTGACCAAAGATCACTGACTACTCAATATTTTGTAGCTTTTACATCATGCATGCATGTTTGTATTATATGTATTTACGCAGGAGTGTGTGTGTGTGATTGTGTGTGTGTGTGAATGTGTGTGTGAATGTATGTGTGTGTGTGTGTGTGTGTGTGTGTGTGTGTGTGTGTGTGTGTGTGTGTGTGTGTATGTGTGTGTGTGAATGCGTGTGTGTGTGTGTGTGTGTGTGTGTGTGAATGTGTGTGTGAATGTGTGTGTGTGTGTGAATGTGTGATATTTGTGAGCGTGCATGAATTGTATGTATGTGTGTGTGTCTGTGTGGGTGTCTGTGTTTCTGACTTTTCATGAAGGGGGTGAAGTCTGCTATCTCTCTTATTCCCTCGTTGACGGGAGTTCGGAACTCTACCAGCCTACAGTACAAAGTAAATAAGATCTGTTTGTATTCTTGATAACGTGTGTTAAAAATAGCCTTTCACTACGCCCCGGTGCATACTATAGTAGTGTAAAAGTGGGGGGTTCATAGGCGCCGGCGCTAACACGGCTCAGCAGAAGTAATCGAACTGTTTGGATCTCGTTTATAAGATACATATTGTCATATAGACACTAAGACACCAAACTACCACCCAAACCTCAAATATTACAGCAGGGGTGGTGCTGGGACTTCCAAAGTCGATTGAGTTTTGTTTGTTTTTAGTCTTCTTCATGACAGTATACGTGACTTTTCTTCGTGCTCTGATATACTAGTAAGTGTCGTGGTGAAATTGGAGAAGTTGCAATTTAGATTATGCAAATCAAAGCAAAGCTAAGCATAAGGGAAAATAAACGTAATGAAACTGTTAATTGGTGAGCTGTATTTTTTATTTATTGTCACAACGTTTTCACTATTTCAACTTTGTCACAAAGACAGGGCAGGGGGAACAGGCAGATGCCTTTTCCAAGCCCACTGTCCAGATAAAAACATACATAAATCTAAAATACAAGTAATAACAAATACAAATAATCACTAACTATATTTAAAAAAACAGAACAACTGTAATAACTACGATAACATAGGTATAAATAATACAAGAAACAGTAATAATAATAATGATAGCAGTAGTTATAATATAAAAGATATCTAACAACGAAGGGTGCGCCAACTGTAGATGTTTTGCGGATCAAAAGAGTTTAACAGGAGGTATAGTGTGGTTATGTATGGAATTTCTAAAAGTTAGAAATGATATTTTATCTAACAATAACATACATGTCATCTGTGTTCTTCTATATCTACTTATTAAACAACTTAGTCCGTAAAGGTTTATTGTAAGACCCAAAACATTACAGTCGGGTATCTAACTCAACGCGGCTGGTACTAGTAGTCTCGTCCAGGCTATCCTGCAGATAGCCACAGTTGAGTACGCCCGTCCCGTCGTCTGATTCCCCGTCCACAGTCACTCCAATACCCCCGCCATTCGACAAACTTCTACCGGCGAACACCAGAAAGCACGCCGCCGCTCCGACCCCGTGGGTCACCCATGCACTGAGTTTCGGCCGTTCTGTGAGAATATAACTATCGTACACACTCCAAACCCCTCTCCACGTGTTCACCACACCACTGTTAACAAAGAGTAAGTAGGAATCCTCAAGAGCAAGCCTTTTCCAGAACTCGTATTTGGTGCCTTTTAGTTGCTTAGAGAGAGTGCTGACTGGATGTTGTGCGAAGGTTGATAGTAGGTGTACACCGTATCCAATACCAACCGAAATCCAGTACGAAAGAGCGGTAGTGTCGTCGGGAAAAATTACAACATCAAGAAAACCCCAGAGCCCTGCCCAATATTGTACCGTTGCGAAGTCGCACACCCAAAGAGAAAACACGACGTCAAGCACGAACTTACACGAATTAAACCGCTCGGCTCTGTTCGTGTGGAATCGGAGATCGACTCGGAAGGGATCGGGTTCCGAGTCGACTGAGACCGCTCGCGGGCATCCGCCTCCGAGTTGCACCGTCCGAAAAATCACCATGGCAACGAACCCAAGAATCGTCCTCAGTCCGTACCCTAGAGGGGTAGCCATTTGGGGTATGTAGTAATCAGGTAGGTTCCAAAAACGCCGCCATTGAGAGACAGCAGCAAACGCGATCACGTACGAATACACCATACCCAAAACGTGGTAGCCGACCGCGCTCTTCTTCTGTATGCTGCCCCCTAGCTGTTGGATTTGGTACTGCAGCAGCCCGGCTAGGAGAAGTACCGGGCTACCGATGGCAAGGGACAGCCAGGCGCGGGCGCCAGCGTCACCGGGTAGGGACTCCTCTAGAAGATTCCAAGTCCCGCGCCAGAACAGGTAAACAGCGGATGTGAGATGACAGCAGTGACGACCAGGAAATCACTGATCTTGTGACGAACTTCCGACGACCAGGGCCTCCCCACATCTGCATGGTCATTCGCCATGTTCTTCTGTTAGTGAAAATAAGAGTTTCGGATTAGGCCACAGCATGAAAATTTTACGGATGACATCCTCCGCAAACTCCAAAATCTAAAGCGATAGGGCGAAAAAAAAAACAAGTGTCAATTCTCCGTGAAGTTTTATATTTCGCAGATTGAGAACAGTAATAGTGTATGTAAACAGTGTGTGATCCCTTAACAACTGGTAATAACGTATCGTAAAAATGGCTAAATCCCTGGTCTAATAATCTAGCCTGACTAAAAAATCACGCTCCTGGTGGCCACCTGCCCAGAAGTTTGCCACCCCCCTTGGGGAAACAGTTGCAGACTGACTAGTGTAAACACAGGCTACATAAAATAAACATCAAATACATGTTTTATGATTGTATTTATGTTGTCCCCTTCTGGAGGAAAGTGCAGGATTGGGTATTACAAGAAACTGGTTCAAATTTAAAAGTAACTTCCCTCAATGTTATTTTTGGAGACATGTCTAAAGAAGCAAAACCGTTAATATTGTTGGGTACGTCTTCATATTTCAGTCCAGGACATCCAAAATTTTGAACTTTGAATCCTTTAAAAAAAGTAGTAATTTTTTATCAAAAAACAGAATACTTGATTGCGTCTCGGGGAGGGAAGCTGGAGAGGCATCGGGGTAAGTGGGGTACTTTCAGTGTATAGTGTATTTCTATGTATTAATTTTACTTTATGTATTAGATTTTAGGGAGGCGCTATGTTTATGTTTATGTCTATTGTTTGCGTGAAAATGAATAAAAACAAAAAAAATCAACAACACGACAATCTATGAAATAGATGAACAAAGTCAGCTTTCATAACAATATCTTTCATTTACTACATATTATTCATTTGACAAGGTATCGCAGTAGGTGCAAACCACAATCCCAAAAGATACTCGCAACCAGTATGCACAACAGCCACCTAATATCTGCTTAGAGAACCTCGGCTACCAGACAACTACCTAAACCTACGGCCCATTCCACAGGATTGTAAAAGTAGGGATGTTTCTAAAATACGCATTTACTTCAATATCAAAACTGCTACGGTGAAAATAAAAAGACGTGCATCATCAAGGTTGCTTGAGTAACTGCTTTTTTTGCGTATCTGACCTTCTGTCTGACCTTCACCGACTTAACAGTGTTCGTTTGATGGTTTAATAATTATTTAGTCAAACACAATGCCACTAGCCGCGGTGTGGACTTCGAGACCTTGTTAAAGGAAACTTGGTAACGTTGGTATGTAGTACCATCTTACGTAAAATATGGCCTACATTTACTGTTCACCAACTAAGCAAGCACGTTGTGAACAATTCCAGCGTTTTCGGTGCAGTTTTTAACGATCTATGTTGAACATGAAGTTATCTTGTCAATGTACATACAATCTGTATTTGCCAGGTTTACATGTGCAGAACAGGGGTGCCAGAGTATACAGTGCAATTTTAGGAATACAGTGCAATTTTACGGAATTCTGTACAATCGTATTAGTATACAATGTAATTTTACGGAATACAGTGCAATCGTAGAAGTATACGGTGGAATTCTATTAGTAAAATTGCACTGTATACTAGTAAAATTGCACTGTATTCTAATACGATTGCACTGTATTCCGTAAAATTGCACAGTATACTAGTAAAATTGCACTGCATACTAGTAAAATTGCAATGTATTCCGTAAAATTGCACTGCGTACTAGCAAAATTGCACTGTATTCCGTAAAATTGCACTGTATACTAGTAAAATTGCACTGTATACTAGCAAAATTGCACTGTATTCCGTAAAATTGCACTGTATTCTCTGGCACTCCTGACAATTACATTGCAGCTCTTCCCATGTTAAACGTTTCTTCCTGTTTCTTCCATTTCTTTCCTAGCTCAACCGGGTTCAACTTTATGCAACAATCGGCTTTGCTGCGCCTTCATAATTCACAATTGCGTTAACAACAACCTGTGCAGTTACAAATAACACAGATACTTACATAATCTTGTACCGTGTATTTCACATATGTTGTAGACTATAAGGCCATGGCGACGGCATGAATGCACAGTACACGAACCGTTCAGCAAACTAACTAAGGTCGGGAGTCAAAGGTTTGTTTACTAACGTTACATAACAACTTTCCACAACTGTTTCTCCGTGTTGAATGTTGCACTCTGTCAAGCATCCGCTGGCGGCGCTGTTGTGCGGTGTACCACGACTTACAAGTCTCTCGTTTTCAAAATGGTATCCATAGATAGACACATACATGTATAGGCAAACATACCTCAGGGGTGCCAGATTATACAGTGCAATTTTACGGAGTACAGTGCAATTTTACGGAATACAGTGCAATTTTACGGCATACAGTACAATCGTTTTAGTATACAGTGCAATTTTACTTGTAAACTTGCACTGTATACTAATATAATTACACTGTATACTAATACGATCGCACTGTATTCCGTAAAATTGCACTGTATACTAATACGATTGTACTGCATTCCGTAAAATTGCACTGTATTCCGTAAAATTGCACTGTATTCCGTAAAATTGCACTGTATACTCTTGCACCCCTGTGCCTGTCCTTGGTGCTGAACACCGTCCATTCCCCATTTAGCCTATTAATTAGTCTACGAAGTTTATAGTTGCAAAACTTGCCTACAATGTACGTGTCTTCATTCCTGATTCTACAGAGGAAATAGAAGGAAATATTTAGTGTTACATGGGATAGCTTTGGAATTTTCAGAGTCAGGAATTTAAAAAAAGATGTTTTCCGTAATTATATTGTGACGCGTTAGCGTTATAACTAGTATAACGTTATCAGTATGCTCGATGATCAAAATTCTAGACAGTATAATAATTGAAGAAATGTCATTTTTTTTAATAATTCACCAAACAACATATATTTTGACGGGCATTTGAAGAACACAGGAATTTATTTGAAGAGTTGTGACCTCTTGAATCACCCAGGCTGTCCACACCCCCGTGAAATTAATCGACTATGCCACTAGAGGTCAAAGGTGACAGCAATGGCTGCCATGTGCTGCGAAACAGCCACACTCCTCGGAATTATGTCTTTCAAACGCTTTTTTTCTCATTCCTCTGCCATTTCTTCTAGAATTTGCAACGTAGTTCGTACAGATACTGTATGCCGCTATCATAGAAGTGAAAATCGGCTGATGGACTGCTCAAAAAGTGCCGCAAAACTTGTGCGAAACTTGGGCCACCGTTGGAGCCCGCTAAACCAAAGATTTGCTCTTCAATACACTGGATTCTTAGGTGTGCCATGGACCCCTTACAGATCCAACCACAGATTCTTCACCACAGACGAACCTGACAGACCCAGGAAATCTAACTACGAAGCAGAAGCGACGGAGAGACTAGAAGAAAGGAAGGGTGTGTTTGGGGAGGGTTCAGAATTTGTCACGGAAGAAACAGTGCCAACTACTGAATCGACAGAAGACAAAACCTTCGGAAATAACACAAGACGAGGTAGGTTCGAAACCTTAGCCAAATTATCCAATTTCGTTACAAAAGTACAATAATATTCTGATGTTGTAAATTATGCTCAGCCCTGAATATAAGTGCTGTCTTATCAGGTTAAATTTATTTATTTATTAATTAATTTTCTGCACACGTACATTTAATTTTATAATCCATACTACATTGTAAAGCAAGCCACAGTTTTAACTTTTTGCATGATATGGAAATATTTGATGCGATTTGTCTAGTTACACTAGAATTATGTTAAACATGTTGCAAGTTAGATGTGAATAATGATGATATGCCCTCCCCCCAAAACCTGTCCTACAGAAAGGTCAAAAGGTGTTTTGACCATTGGTGAACTTGTTGAGGAGTTACGGGGTGAAAATGCCAAGGATATCTGTGTGATCAAAGTACCTTTGGTAAGTCTTACGTTCAAATATTATCACATTATTGAGTACAATGTTGTAGTTCTATTACTAGTAGTATTCAAATCATAGAATGTATTCTGAGGCAAATATACAATGTGAATGGCTAATAAAAGTACTGTATACTACATTGAAAAGAGTGAAAATTTTGTCAAGTTTCCCTAAAATTTCTGTTGCATTTGCTTACCATCTGTTGTTTTTCATTGTTTGTTTGTTTATCATTATTACTCTCCACCTTTCCAGTCCATGAAGTACGTTGACTTCCTGGTTATTGTGAGTGGTTCTTCCACCAGACACTTGAAGTCCATGGCACAGTACATCATAAGACTGGTATGTTAACACTTGTTCCTTCACTTCTGCTTAGCGTTGCCACAAATAAGGCCAAAATAAGGCCTAGGAAAAAATGTTGTGTTTCCTGACCGACCCCAGAAAAAACTGCAGAATCTAGCCTTTTTTGTGTGTGGAGACCTGCAAGTGACATACATTTTTTGACCTATCAACCTTTTCTAGCTCCATGATCTGACACCTGAGTGATAAAACGCTGTACAATTGGTTTTCCAACATTGACATATAAGTTCGATCACTAGAGATTGCCAAAGTGTAATAAAAAAAAAAGAAGAAAAATGATAATCCCTACCTACCAACCCTAATTTTTTCAGAAATGAATCAGGAAACACATTTTTTTCTTACTGGCTGGCCTAAATTAGCCTCCACCAGGCCTTTCTACGGGAATACGGATCATAGAATTTGGCAAAAAAGAGAATCAAATGGGCCAAGGGAGTCCAGCCACGGGGAGGTAGTTTCTTTCTTAACTGTGTGGCCCAGTCAAACCTACAAGGTGGCCAAACTCCCCTGGCAAGTATTCTCCTAGCCAGCGTAGTTAGTCTGGTAGAGACTAGGCGTAAATAGAGTTACTGTAGCTAAAGTGCA
Organism: Branchiostoma belcheri; assembly: GCF_001625305.1. Lineage (NCBI taxonomy): Eukaryota > Metazoa > Chordata > Leptocardii > Amphioxiformes > Branchiostomatidae > Branchiostoma > Branchiostoma belcheri. The sequence continues at coordinate 233,811 of NW_017802458.1, read as the reverse complement.
TTGATATAGGACAATTCTGGGTAGAGGCATAGCAAGAGAAAATGAAATGGCATCTTGATTTCTGGCTGTATTGTGATTCAGAAGTTGTAAACATCTTTTTGCTTTCCTTCTACAGCATAAGGATCGTAAAGGAGCCAAGGACAAGTTTGTGACAGTTGAAGGGGAGGACTGTGAAGACTGGATGGCCATTGATCTAGGTACATGTATGTCTATACATAGTTTAACACAGAACATTTCATATACACCTCTTCATGTATATATATAGAATACAATACGGGGTATTCCGTATCGCCCGAGGTATTGGCCCGACCGCGGGTCAGATCGCCCAAAGGCCGGAGGGCGATCCGACTCGCGGGAGGGCCGGGACCGAGGGCGATGCAGAATACACTGTGTTGTATTTTATTCATGTCATACCCACCCAAGAAAACACGCCTTTCAATGCAAGATGAGCCAAAAGTTGGTGCCACTAAACCCTAAAATGCAACAACATCAATTCTAACGTCCAGATTCTGTATTCGAATTTTCGAAAGGGGCACACGCGGTTAGGGCGAATCGCGTTCGAATCGTTTTATGGAAGCGTTTGATAACGAGTTCAGGACCGGGCCGTACTGTAAAGTACGTCCCGGTCCGGAACCCGTTATCGAACGTTATCGCAGCCCGGGTATGATATAAAGTTATGTATACTTTGCTGCAAACATTTCTAAAGGATTGAGAGGAGAATGATATTGACTGGTAATGCAAAGAAAAGCTTTTAGCATAATAAAGCAAAATAATGTAATAAAATAAAATGTATATATCCCACTTTAATTTTCTTTTCGATAAATTAATGTTGACTGCCAGAAATATGCCCCAAATGTGTTTCAGATTGTGTTAAAAATAGACTTCGATGGGTGTAAAACAATGACACTTTGCAACTATCCCTACCATTGTTACAACACAAATAGACTTTGTTTAGTGTAGAACACTGACACTTTGTAACCATCCCTCCCATTGTTTCCCAGGTAACATAGCTCTACACTTGATGCTCCCGGAGACGCGTGAGAATTACGAGCTGGAGAAACTCTGGACGCTGGGCTCCGAGTACGATGACCAAACACGCGCCATCAGTTTCCTGGACTTTCCTTTCACGTTGTCAGATCAGTTTGGAGTACTAAAAACAGAGGAATAAGGTAGTACCAACAGCAATATTTCTGTATGGTTTCTTGTGTTAATATAGCTTGAGGCCTTTCCTTCACTATTGTGTTTATCCATACAGTACATATGTTTCTATCTGGAGGTATGAGTGGTTATTGCTAGGAATATAAGAACTTATAAGAACATATAGAAAAATGTTTTCCAGAAAAAACAATTGACATTAAAATCCGCAAGTCATATGTGATGTAATAAAGATGCTGAAGAAAATCTTAACCAGCGTATTATTGGAGGTTGTGTCTCCATTGATATGTTAGGAAGCTGCCAATTGGTTGTGACTCAGTCTGTGCCAAAGTTGAAGACCAATGAGGGTTTGCGTTGCTTAACCATGGTATTATTGGAGATTTTGTCTCCAATAATATTATGTTATAGCCTCTACCAGGCTCCGCGGATCGCTGGAAAAATAGTAGAAATTGGCCGAAATAAAGGGATAGTATACCAGAGAAGATCCAGCCAGCCATAGAAGCTCCAATTTGCAAATTCCCGTGGGTCGCAAATTGGAGCTTCTATGGCTGGCT
>NW_017802458.1:214534-232082 GCF_001625305.1 Branchiostoma belcheri | reverse complement strand
CCGAGGTGTTCACACAACTGTAAACAGGGCAGATTTATGTCCAGTTGTTTTGGGGGTGTTTAGCAGCTGCCTGCAAATTACCCCTGAGTGAGTTAGATGTCAATTGATATGTTTATCTGGGGATGTACCTTTGGAACCACCTGTAACATCTATCCAAAGAGGAAACAAGATGCACAGATAAGAGGAGGAGATGACCTTTAATGATTAGTACAGTCTTGCTGAAATGCAGTCCTGTACAGTGTACATAAGACTGCAGCTCAAAATGTCAGATTATGTGCAGTTGTCCACAACTGAACTTGATTTATAAGTGTACGATTTGCTCAATTCTACTCAATTCATGGTGCCTTTTTTCCATGGATGTGTATCATACAGGAGAGCAAAGTTATTCTAATGGTTTGAAAATGTATTGCCTTTGATAAAACAGCAAAAAAGTCCATTAAGTATGTGGACTAAAGTGGAACTACTCTTTTTTTTTCAAATTTAGCGTCAATTTTATTTTCTTCTTTGAATGGCCAATGTACATTCCCATGACTTGCCTCAGCCAGACTCTTACTGATAGTCAGTACTTACCCAGCGTGTGCACTATACTGTCTTTTTCCAGCAGGAACAGTCTTTTTTTCAGCAGGAACAATGTACGAAAAGACAAAGCCTTTAGTATTGACAGAGCAGGTTCCACAGCAGGACCAGCTGTCCCCCTTGGCAGTAGAAACACCTACACAACAAGACTCAATAGGAGTTGACCCATCAGTACTGAATGGCTGAGGCCTTGTTTTGTCCCAGGGTTTTTATTGTGGGACCAGGTGTGTAGGACGGAATATTGGCCTTGTTGCCTTGGAGACTGTGAATGTGATGGTCGGCAGCTGACTTAAGTATGACTTTTTTGAAGTAGCCTGGTAATGTTGCTAGTCTTGTACATCTTAGATCTGCTTTAAATATTGGGTCCGAAGGAGACAGAGAGATTCTGAAAATTTCATTATTTGTCAGTGACTTACAATCAGACACCAATACACATCAGAAGAGTGTTGCGCTTCACTTCAGCCTGTGCTTTAGCCTCTACCAGGCTCTGCTCATCGCTGGAAAAATAGTAGAAATTGGCCGAAATAAAGGGATAGTATACCTGTGGGTCGCAAATTGGAGCTTCTATGGCTGGCTGGATCTTCTCTGGTATACTATCCCTTTATTTCGGCCAATTTCTACTATTTTTCCAGCAATCCGCGGAGCCTGGTAGAGGCTAATTATGTTACAAAGCTGCCGATTGGTTGTGACTCAGTCTGTGCCAAAGTTGAAGACCAATGAGGGTTTCTGTTGCTTAAATAGGGTTTTATTGAAGGTTTTATCTTCATTGATATGTTACGAAGCTTCCCATTCGTTGTGACTCAGTCTGTGCCGAAGTTGAAGACCAATGAGGGTTTGCGTTGCTGGAACCAGTGTGCTAAGAGCTCCCCCTGTCCATCTAACATGCGCTCCAGGACGAAGAACAAGGCCTCCTGCATGGACGGTCTGCTCACGATATCCGCAGGGAGGGACAGCACCAGAAGGCACAGCTTCTCCTGAGAATGAACAGTTGTTTGGTTACGGGAGAATGTGTAACTTCCCATTTATGCAAATTAAGTCAATGCAAATTGTCTTCCCATTTATGCAAATTACATCAATGCAAATTGTCTTCCCATTTATGCAAATTATGTCAATGCAACATTTTTTTCCTATTGTCCCAGCACTGTATCGAAAATAAATTTCAATTGTCCTGAAGTGAGGATGAACTGTCCCAACCTGTTTTTCAGGAAGTGAACTTCAAGTCAGCTTCATTTTACTTAATCAGTTCAAAGCATCAAAACACCTTCCATTGCTACATTAAAATACTACCTTGAGTATTAAAATCAAAATGTAACCTGAAGATACCAGAAAAAACATCTTACCATTGCGTTTGGAATATTTGTGGCATCGTCCAAGGAAAACATGGCTAGTCTTGTCAGCACTGTGTTGAATTCCTCGTCAAACTGGACTGACACATCCTCACACTCTGTCTTCAGACTAGCATACCTGGAACACACATGGCAATGGTGTAGTATGAGAGGTGGGTGGATACTCTGCAGTTCTATCAGCTATTGCCAGGGGGTGTTCTTTGAGTCTTTTTGGTCTTCCCCTTTCTGTCAATAGTCCGTTACAGTAGTGATACTAGTAGCTGGATACTGTTCATGGTCATAGTTCGCAGAAGGAAAACGTGTTTTTTTGCTCTATTTCTTCTTCTCCAAACACATAAGGTCAATGACCTGGACCAGACGTCTGTCACCATGGTAACTGGTGCAGTGGCAGACACCCTGTGGTGTTGGGTTACTTTATGTTGCAAGTTACAGATTTGGAGGGATTGGTCACCATATAAAGTTAAATAAATGAGTTTAGGAGGAATAAACAGCAGTAGTTTGTTAGGTAAGGCAAGTTGAATGTAAACATTGTGAATTTGTTTCGCAAATGTTACCTTTCTACTTAAGTTTTTTTATGTTTACAGAGGAAAACATTGTTTTTGCTTAGTTTCCTCTTCTCCAAACAATAAAGGTCAATGACCTGGAACAGACGTCAGTCACCAAGGTAACTAGTGTTGGGTTACATCATGTTGCAATTTTATAGCAGGAGGGATTTACACTCCTGTCTGACCATATATATGAATGTGTGTAAGAGTTAACTGAGCAGACCATATGCGATGCTAAACATTATGCATTTGCTTTGCAAATGTTACCTTTCTAGTTTTCTTTTTAACAAAAATGTTACTAAAATTCTTCTGAACGTACCATTTGGATGGTAACACGTCTGTGTCACTAGAGCGGGCCAGTGCGACCCCTTTCCACCGCATCTCCTCCAGGTTCTCCCGGAACAGCGGACCAAGCCGCAGGCACAGGAACTTGTTGGCAAACACCTCACATTTATACTTGTTCAACCTGGTACGAGAAACGTACAGTTTTGTTTTGTTCTTTGTATCGTGAGTTCGAATCAAATTAGTTCGATTTTTCTTAAAGATGAAAGATAGTCAAATTGTAAAAATGTGGGGTCTTGTGGCGTAGCGGCAGAGTGCTCGACTCGGAACCAAGACCAAGAGATCTTGTGCCCCTGGGAAAGCCACTTAACACGACTTTCCTCACTCCGCTCAGGTGAAAATTAGTATTGTATTGTCCCCTGTGTTGGTGGTGGCATTAATATAAGTTGAAAAAACTTTAGTGTGCCACCACCACGTCTTGTGATTATATGTTAGAATATATATTTAAAAAAAGAACTGTAAAAATCTACTTAAAGAAACAGACCTGTCCAGATCCTCAGCCAAAGCTATCCCAAGTTTGTTCTTGACCTTCATGAAATCTTTCTTGATGGCCGTCATGACACAGTCGGGTTTCCCGTGGTTATATGCGGCTATGTTGGTCTTGATGGTCTTCTCTAGAGTTCCCACAGTCATCCAGGGTGGGAGTTTCTCCGCCAGCCCGCAGTGGGACTTGTCCTTGTCTTGTTCTCCGATGTGACCGGGTACGTGGGTGGTTCGTCTGAAATGATGTGTGAACGTTTGTTTTCCTTGTTCAGGCCTAGATTTGGTTTATAATCTTTTACCTGTAGCCCCCGAATAGTGCAGGGAATCCATTGTGTACCTACTACTACTCAGTGAAGGAATTTTTAGAAAATACACTTATTAATATTTGCAGCCACAACACGCACAGAACACGCACACGACACACACACATACGATGAAACAAATTTGAGCTGCAATTTCCAACAAAAAATTGGACGTACCCAAATATTCGACTGTACAACTCCAGTCTTTTTCAAGGAATGAACAATCCACCGCTTCCGTGACGTCACACAGATAACACACTTGACACCGTGAGCAGTGGATCATAGGTTGCAGAAAGTCTGTGGCGCCCCCCGGCTCTGTTGAGGGATGGTTGTAATGCCCTGATGTAGGTGGCCTCTTTAACCCCTCATGCAAAAATGTTCTCATTCCTTGACAAAAGACTGGAGTTGTACAGTCGAAAACTTGGATAAGTTCAATTTCTTGTGTTGGAAATTGCAGTTAATTCAAACTTGTTTCATAATGACTTCTACCAACACAGATGAACTTCCAATATAACACACACACACGAATATTCTGTCAACTCGTTACCTCACAATACTTACCTGCTGCGTGCATGATGAGCGCCACCTGGCGTCCCAACAGGAGATTGCAGATTTTCCGAATTTTCATGGATGGTCGTGACGACCGAGAAGAGGTTTGGCATGATGACCGGTTTCTGACCCCCGGGATCGACGGTCAGGAGGTCCTCCCACGTCTCCAGTCTCTCGTGGCGCCGCTGGCAGGTGCTGGACGCTCGGGCCATGCGGGCGGTGTGTCTCCCGTGCCCGTGTCCGTGCCCGTGTCCGTGTCCATGTCCATGCCCGTGCCCGTGCCCGTGGTGGGAGATGCGGCGGCGGCGCAGCGAATGAAACTGTCGGGAAGTGAAACACGTTAAGCGTCAGCATCGTCGTACCAAGTGCATAATGTTAACCTTCGTATATGGTCTGCTCTGTTAATTCTCAATCAAACGCATTCACATATATGGTCAGACAGGAGTCTAAATCCCTCCTGCTATAAAATTGCAACATGATGTAACCCAACACCGGTTACCATGGTGACAAACGTCTGGTTCAGGTCATTGACCGTATTGCTTTGGAGATGGAGAAGAAGAAGAAGAGGAAACAGATACGAAGGCCCACAACGACACTCCATACACCTCTTCCGTGACCCTGCCATTCCGCAATGCCAAGGGCCGCGGAAGAGGTGTATGGAAGTGTCGTTGTGGCCCTTTGTAAACACAGCAAAAACAATGTTTTCCTTCGGTAAACATAAAAAAAACAAGGACTTCAAGACTTGAAGGACCTTCCCACTACCCACCTGTCCGTCTAACGTTACTGTCTCCGCGGACTCGGACCGTTCTGAAGGGGAGTAGTGGCCGTGCAGCATGCCCGGCGTGGTGACGTGGCGCAGCGGCAACATAGGCCGACCGTGCCCGTCTGTCGGCACCTCTTTCTTCAACAGGACTTTAACGGCCTCATGTGACAGCGGTGTCTTGGATTTTGCAAGAGAGGAAATGAAGTAAAGACAAAATAAGTTGTGTTTAATTGTTGGTTGTCAACAGAAGTAATATCAAGTCACTTCTGACCTACTACATGACTTCACGTAACTGTAAGGTCACGTGATAGAAGTAACTGGTCAACGGTCCACAGAATGCAGCTTCACCCGAAAAAGTGCAAGGTTATGTACCTACACTTTTCGAGAACTGTACCACCACTACCACCACTCAAAATAGACGACCACCCCCTACAGGAAGTGAAAGTGGCGAAGTTACTGGGCTTGCACCTGCAAGCAGACCTCAGATGGGACGTTCATGTGGAACACATGGTGAAGAAAGGCGGCACGAGGCTGTTCCTACTTAGAAAACTGAAGACTTTCCGATTATCTATAGAGGACTTACTCACAATCTACACAAGCTACGTCCGACCAGTGTGTGAGTACGCAGTACCAGCGTGGCATCCAGGCCTTACACAAGCACAACGTAACCAGCTGGAGAGAATCCAACGCCGTGCCGTCAGAACTATCCTTGGCAAAAACTACACAAACTATGCTGACGCCTGTCTCCTACTTGGCCTCGAGACTTTGGAACGACGGCGAGACCACCTCTGCTTGACTTTTGCCAAAAAACTCTTACAATCTCCCGACTACCGGCATTGGTTCCCTCCCCGCCGTGGGGACATCAGTGGACGTACAACACGGTCCAGTAACCAGATTGACTGTTTTAGAACAAGAACCAATCGCTTTAGAAACAGCGCACTACCATACATGGTTAAGTTACTGAATAACTCTGAAACGGCAATGTAAGAGTAATCTGTTGCTAATGTTGTACAACAGCCTTTTTTTTTTACTGCGTAACGTTTAACATGTATATTGACTATAAATCCATTTTCTAAAGCAGAGGAATATTTTACGATTTATGAATTTTAACAATATTTAATAATATGTAATACTTTTTTAACAATAATACCCATATTTTAATGACATTTTGTGACCTCGGAGCAATTCAGGCAGCCAGTATGGCTGCCTGCGAGTCTGTTGTCAATGTGATGGTAATTGAAATTGTGTATGTTTGGAGTTTTCAATTTGAAATAAACCATTCTATCTATCTATAACGGGTCAGTGTCCCTGAAGAAGGCCGAAGCGTCAGTATTTATTTTTATTTATTTTAGCTTTATTATACATACGTAAACGGCCAAGGGAAACAGGAATTTCCTTTTCTTGCTCCCTGACCAAATGAAGATGAAATAATAAGTGTGCATAACAAGAAATAATAATCAATACCAACAGCATAAAATAATAACTAGAAGAGTAACATTTGCAAAGCAATTTCATAATGTTTGCCTTCTTACTCGAACACACTCATGTGGTGAAAGGAGTCTAAATCCTTGCTGCTATGAAATTGCAACATAATGTAACCCAACACTCGTTACCATGGTGACAGACGTCTGGTTCAGGTCATTGACCTTATTGGTCACGAAGAAGAAGAGGAAACAGAGCAAAAACAAGATGTTTTCCTTCGGTAAACACAAACAATAATTTGAGTGGGTAGAAACCTTTTTCTTAAGGACCATTTTAGGATTTTTAACTAACCTTTGATCTAAGGTCCTTACTCCTGAGATTGTACAGACACTTGATGACCAGGAGAATGTCCCGGAGTTTCGCCAGCAGTGCTTTCCGGTTCCGTTCTGCCCGCAGTAGCTCCACGGAGCTGTCGTGGTGGGTCGGCTCCGGCAGACCGGACAACATCTCTGCGGTTGCCGGGACATCCGCGGGGTCGTCCGTGGATAGTCTCCTCTTGCTGGGGTCTAACATCAGGGACCCCTTACGTGCGCGCATCGCCTGCATGGTCTGTACCGTTTCTTTGAAGGGTTTTCCGGCAGCCACTGCCCGCATGAGGTTCTGGCTTTCCCGTATCTCCTCCCGGACCTAACGGGGAGAGTGTCAGTAGTGTAACAGTTAGGTTGTTCAACAGGGAGGGGGGCTACGGGGAGAACTCTCAGGCACTTGTACGAGTACTTGCCACTTCCAGCACCAAGGACAGGCGTCACTTCAACAACACTGAAACAACATGAGCTTTTCTAGTGTCACTGACGAAAGGTAGCGGATGCTACCTGAAACGTCTGACCGTTTCCAATATCATATCCAGTTGCTTGAGTAACTGTTCTTTTAGTGTAACAGTTAGCCTGGATGCCAGAACCAATACTCCGTTCGGCTGGGGGAAGCCACAAGCCCAGGGTCAGCACCTGGGGCCGTATAATTCCTATCTCGGGCAGAGTCTATCTGAGCCCCTAAAGTTTTCGGAGCAGAGGAGCTAGCCTGTATGTTACCCCTGGCAGTAGTCTGGCACCCAGGCTATGTAACAGAACGATACACATACCATATATAGTAACTACTTACTAACGGTGACCACCGTTATATAGTAACTAATAAGCTAAGAGGCTCTCTTCACCTCCTAGGATGTGACCGTTATTAGCAGCGCCGGTAACAGTCGGGTTCAAGCGCCCAAAACTGGTCAGACCTTTTGTGGTTAGCGTTTAGTTCGTGAGCTGGTACGTGGTCCCGGTTCGAATTCCGGGAGCCAAGAGACTGTAGTACTCACCCCTATGTGTTTCATTTGTAACCAGAGGTTGCTTCGGTTAAAAAGTTACGGACGGCAGGCGATTGCTCCTTTTTGAAAGACAGTAGACCCCCTTCTAACTAAAAGTGGCAGTCGCGTGCTACAATCGTCAGTTTGAATGCTAATTGCAGTTAGAGGTTTGGACCGGTATGTTACATTTGTATACGCCCTAATACTGCTGCTGCACACCTGGTAAAAGTCGGCAGGTGTCCTCACGTCCTTTTCACGTCTGTCCTTCACCGTCTTCAGCTTTTCCCTCCCCGGAGTTAAAGGTACGTCTACGGGACCCTCATGGGAAGATGTGTCGAGCTAGGAGAAATAGAAATAAAAATACGTTGTTCCTATCTGGACTTATTGGCTTTAAAGATTCCGCCAGGAAGTCCCCTGCAGTTTCAAAAGTTCCCGTGGGAGAACCTCATTAATCGCACATCTGTTTTCCCTGCCACCCCGCACATCTGTTTTCGCTGCTATTGTTTTCCCGGAAGTTCTGCTGCAGTACCAAGGCCAGCCACCAGGAAGCCCATATTTGACCTTGACCTTTGGCTTCCTAAGACCTACCAGCATACCAAATATCGTCACAATCCATAAAGGCGTTCTGAAGTTATGCTGACTACAAATGTGCGGAAACACACACACACACATGAATTGTTAATTTTTCGTTTCGTTTTCCGAGCCCCGGATTGGAAATATGGCCTAAGCAAAACATAAGCTTGAATACGGCACCACTGTATGTATTTGTTTACATGTGGTAATAACTTAAGAAGATAAACAAAAACCTTAGCGGTCCGTCTGATCGGCGGGAGCTTGGCTTGTACGGGCAGGTTCAGGGCTTGAGTGACGAGGAGGCGGGGGTCTAACTTCAGGTCACCGATCGCCTGGTACGGGCGGTGCGCTACACTGAAGAACCCCTGATGAAGCTGCCTCTGTCTCCGTCTGTTGTCGAAATATTTTACAGTCAGAAACAACGCGTTAACGAAAGCGAATCGCATACGCTATTCTACAAAATGTTTGTTTTCATTATCATAGTACATTGTAAAGTTTAAACTTTCATCAGGTTTCTCAGCAACACTAACCCGGTATCCAATCTATCGTGGTTGGGCGGGTTTACTTCGGGGCTGCAGGAGCTTTTCCCCGTCCGCCTGAGCTAGTTTCCCACGGTAGGTTTTTCACGGCGCGAGTTTGATTATGTGGTGGGGCGAAATCAACTCCCGGCGACACTAGTATTAGCAAAAGTCCTATCGGGCGGCCTGTTGTACTGGGCGGGGGGAAACTATTAGAGCCCCGAAGACAACCTGCCCCAACCACGATAGACTGGATACCAGGTTACAGCAACACATGCAGTTGAACGTTAACGTTTTTGCGAACCCTTTCATACAACGACCAAAAAAACTACAAACAGGGGGGGCGATATGGACTTCCGACGAACTTTGACCCATGGTGACGTCACACGTGAACAAAGACTGATACTGAAGCCCCGCCCACCTCCGTCAAAACACAACAATGGAAATATTTGCAGCCACTCTCTCATTGGTCGAACCGCTAATAGCCATTTTCTCATTGGTTGTACTTCTAATTGTGATGGCGAATTAACATTCGGGATCGGTCTATTGGGTCAGAAAGCTAAGAAAGAGCGAGTGATTCGACCAAGAGATTCGGTCGAAAATTTTGGTACTTATTGGACTTGGAGAACAGTTTGAAGTTTCCCATGATAGACACCAACCGGTAGTGACGTTCCCACATGTCTTCCGGTCTGGTGCTGACGTACATCCGGCTTGTGCGCTGCTCGACCTTACCCCGACTGGCCGGCTCGGGCGCCGCAGACTGGACGTTCTTACGGACGAAGTTGGTGATGTTTGTGGCCAGGACCGTGGCGGAGTCCACATGATGCGCTGTAAACAATAGATAACGTTGATGTTTTGATCTTTCTGAATTACAGGTGCATATTGAGGAAGGTATACATTACGTAGGTATCAAGAACTGAAATGGCCAACAGTTTATCTTCCATCCTCACCGTATTTCATTCAATTGCGTTACATTTACTTGAATTTACTTCAATCAAATGCCAGCTGAACGCTATTTACATTGCACCACACAGACGCTCCTAAATAACATTCAAATATTAACGGTATACAAGACATCGGAAAGAAATTACTAAAAAAAAATCAAAGAAGTATATGCTGAAGTGCTTCGGTTGTGCGTAGCAACCTTAGCATTAAAAAAAGGAGTGTATCCTCATGTGCATTAGAATCGCTCACTTAAACATTACACCTCGAATAAATTTTCACACAAATACAGCATGGAGAATTCAGAGCATAGAACACCCCTTGCTTCTACCAGGCTTCAAGAGACGGCTGGAAAGAGATAACATGCCGGAGGAGTTGGTCCGCTATCTAGTACATTTTGCTGCACTCTCTAGCTATAGCACACCGACTCCCATGGCATGTTATCTTTCGCTTTTGGGCCAATCTTTACTCTTTCTAGCCGCCTCCCGGCGCCTGGTAGAGGCTAAAACACTCCCACTGTGACCGTTTACTGCCTACTCTCACCCTCTTCCTCACACACACACACACACACACACACACACACACACACACACACACACACACATATGCATGATGTTATGCGGAGAAGACCTTACGGCCTAGTCTCTACCGGACTCCTTTACAGGCCGTGCAGGCAAATGGATCTTCTCTTGGTGGCCAAGTTGATATCCCCTTTTAGGCCGACTTCTACTATCTATTTAGCCTGCAAAGGAGTCTAGTGGAGACTACTTACTTACCACCATGATGGTGATGGTGATGATGGTGATGTTCCCGGATCCTATCCCCGGTGAGAGTGCTCCTCCTGCCGAGCGCCACGTAAGTGGAGCCCCCCATCGCCATGTCCCCTTCTTCCGCACACGTTCAGTTAATGTTGATGTTGTTGGAACGGTAACTACGCAGCGCAATTTTCTGCCGTTCTGGAACAACTACTGGTTCTTGGACACAATTGTTTCATACCCCGGAAATGGTGTTTGTTCCAGAATAATAACATTGAAAAACATAACAATCCGTTTCTAACGTAACATGTCGAATTGTTTGCCTGGGCATCCAAATGCATATACCATGGGGGCCAGACTAGTATCGGGGCGTTAGCCGTTTTCCTTCGGCAGCCAAGAGCCCTTCGCCCGCCTATCTAAGTTACTACTAGTAGTAGCTATAGGGCCGGCCAAACCTCCCCCCCCCCCCTCCCCGGCTCAACTCCCCCGTAGAGGTCCCCCTCCACCATTACACACGGAAGTTCCGCTTTCTCCGTTCCCAACAAACGCGGCAAGCTGAGAACGTCGGTTCCAATCTTGGCATCTTCAGCCACAGAAACTGTGAAGTTGGTACCTCCATTGGCCCGACAAAGTAGACTGTAAAGAACCAGTAGGAGCAAAACTGCGTAGTTAACTGCCATGGTGTAGCCGCTTTTGTGGATTATGAATATTAGGAAACTTGTGCTTCACGAAATAGCACTTCTCCGTCCTTTTTGTAACATTATCTGTATTCCATTCTTTTGTTGTGACCTGTGCTTAACCCAATGGGTATGCGTGTACAAAAACGTCTTCATTCATTTGTATACCCATGATATCGGGTGTCTTGGTCAAAGCTAAGCAGAACTTATACTCCAGAAACAGCTGTTGGGTTTCTTGCAACTCGTTTTATCTGGATCAAGGACCGCGTAGCACACGGAAGTTCCCCTTTTTCTGGGCCATTTGGAATATTCCTGCCCGTCACGGAAGGATACTCATCAATAACAAGTTCTTGTTGACGATGCGAATAGTTTACGATGACACGTTTTATGAAGAGGCACATTTTGTTAGCCCCTACCAGGCTTCGAAAAGAGGCTAAATAGAGAGATAACATGCCAGGAGTGTTGGTCCGCTAGAAAGTACATTTTGCCGCACCCAAATATGTTCAATACCACAAGGCTTAACTTGTGTGATGATGTGGAGGGCATTATCACAGTAAACATGGTTCAGCACAAGCTGACTTTGGTTAAACCCAATTTGTGCGCTTTCTTTCCTATTTGAATATTCTTTTATGGCACTTTTAAGAAGCGCATTGCAGGATACACTATAGCTTTTCTTAATCACAATAAACCAAAGTTAAAAGCCTTCCTACGTACGTATGTACTGTGCTTTACCAAACCATAGATCAATATATAGGCCATTATATGGAATTCCTGTCTTATCTAAAATAACTTTCTGACAGCATAAGTAAACATTTCTAATGCGTCTTTTTAATGGTTTTTTATATGGCTTTATATCATATGTATGATTGTAAATTTTCTTACACGTACTATTTTTGTAAAACAATTGTTCTTTTTTTACACCAGAAAGAGAAATATCCATTTATATATGTATAGTACTTATGTATATCAGCACCATACTTGTGATGATACATGCTGGCATCATTGAATCAGCTCACAGTCAGAACATGGTCAGAAAAGGTCATTACTTGACTAATACAGGTTGGGCAAAAGTAGCTAAAGAACAATTTTTATAATTCAGACAGTCGTTTCCCTTACTGTAATCATCGCATCCCGCAGTTGTACGAGTTTCCTCTCAACCACATCCGGACCCGGTCTTGTTGGTGGATTTTCCCGCCAACACGACGTCATGATGTCATACATCCCTCCGGAACATTCCGGAGGCCTTCTCAGCCGGATTCCCCTCCGGAGGGTCCGTGCAAGCTGTTGGCAGGTGGGTTGGTCGTTGCCATGGTAACGCGGTTCTTGTCCCATGGTGACGATCTCCCACAGCAGCACGCCGAAGGACCACACGTCACTCTGACAGGTGTACTCACCTGTCTCTAATGACTCCAGAGCCGTCCAGTTCAGGGGGAATACTTCATTCTTTACGTTGTCTTTAGGTTTAGCCTGCTGTCCATCAATAGGCACGTATTGGACAGCGGTATAGACGTCGCGGGCCTGTCCAAAGTCGGCCAACTTGGCCACGTGGTCAGCAGTGATGAGGACGTTCCGAGCGGCCACGTCCCGGTGTGTGAGCGCCAGGCGTTGGAGCTCCTGAAGAGCGCGGGCAATGTGCACGGCATAGCGGAGATGACGTGGGAGAGACTGCGGTCCGACTTGCTTTCGAGCCTGGCGCAGCAAACGTAACAGGTTGCCGTTGGAGGCGTATTCCATGAGAATATACTTGTCGGTCGGCTCGTTTATGAATCCAAACAATTGAATGATGTTGGAGCGGAGGTTGTCGTGATGTTGGTCTTCATGCACGGCTACCAAAATGGCCGCCTCCCTGTAGAAGTTGCGATAACATTGAATGTCTCGTCTGCGAACTTCCTTGGCAGCCACGGTGATGTTCCCGGCAGGTGTCTTGAGCTTCGCCTCAGTGACTTTACCAAACATCCCCATATCTTTCAAGTCACCAAGTATCAGGTTCTTCTTGGTCTTCCTCCATCGGCTGAGCCAGCCCGGCCGGACGGTCTGTGCCAGGTCTGCCTCCACCTGCTCCAGCTCCAGAAAAGCTTCCGTCTCGTCGTCTTGGCCGGCCTGAACGCCGCACAAGTGCCTCTTCCTGTACAGTATGGTCCCTACACAAGCAGCCAGAGCGACAACGGAGCCTATTGGGACGAAGATTTCGAGCAGTTGCTCCGATCGCATTGCCTGCTGTTCGACTTGGTCACAATTCTTCCCTGTCCACGGCGCTACGCAGGTGCAGGTGCCGTCCACGTTGTGACAGGTGGCGTTGTTCTTACAGGTGCACACCTGCTGACACCTTAGGCCGTGCCTGGACTTAGGACAAGGTACGTCACACTGCCAGCCGTACCAGCCGGCCGCGCAGGTACACCTGCCGTCGCTAGGGCTGCAGCTCGCACCGTTTCGGCAGCGACACTCCTCTCGGCACCGCTCGCCGTACGTGCCGTTCGGACATGTGGTCTGGCACCTGGTTCCTGTCCAGCCCGGAGGACAGACGCAGCCAGATCTCCAGTCACAGGTGGCGCCATGGAGACAGTCACACGTCTCATCACAGAACTCGCCTTTTCGATTCGGTGGGCACTTAGCAATGTCAAGTACAACGGTTGCGTTGAAGACATTTCCATAGGTGTCCCATACCTGACACTTGTAGGGACCATTGTCTTTAAGCTGTATGTTTAAAAGAGTTTGGTCTAAACGAGTAGCGTTCTTCCTAAAGATCTTAGACCCGTTTGGAAGTCGTAATGATAACGCTGCGGCGTTGACGTGGTGAACTTTACAGTGAACCGTGACGTTAGCGGAAATGTAGATATCAGAAGGGTCGCTAGGTGTCGTCGCTGCGGAAACGCCGGGCTTTGGAATGTCACAAGCGACACCTTGCCAGGCGTCTGTACATTTACAGGCACCGTTGAAGCCATGGCAGCGGGCACCGTTCTTACAGATGCAGTTCTGATCACATAGAAAGCCGTATCTATCGGGAGGACAGCCGATAGGGCTCAAAGCTATAGTCAATGTTTCAACGTGTCGTACATTTATTAGAGTAACAGAATGATCTTTATCTTTGAAAAAACTGAGTGGACGATGCTGTATCGGAAGTTTGCATCTATAGTGCGTTTTGCTATTTGACGGAATATTAAACGAAATAAAGTAGACGAAACCACGGGGGTGCTGAAGTTTCTCCAGGACTTGAGGGATCGGGACCTGTAGCTGTTCCAAGTAAGGCGAGCCTTTGTTGACGTTGTGTTCGTCGAGTTCATAAAGAACGATTAACAGCTCTGACTGCATGGCAGTTTCCGCATGACATGACAACGTAACTGTCCCCATCCTCCCCCCTGTAAAACCCGTACCATATTTCTGATGCAGCCCAGAGGTCGTTCAAATTACGTATGCCAAAAGCAATGCGAACTTCGCAGTTGTCATTTCCTGTGATGATTACCTTAAGATTGTCCATGTCCCATTTCTCAAAAGGCTTACTAATACTTTTCTGAAAGAAAAGAACATCTCCGGCAGTTGTCTCAATTTCTGCACTTGGAGAAAGGCTAAACAGGAACTCCCCAGTCTGGTTTCCCCTGGGATTGACCGGTGTTTCACACGTCTCGTTGTACACAGGAGGATAGCCCAAAACGTTTCTCACATTTACTCTGATCCTGACTATATAGATATCAGGGTCTTGCCTTCCACCAACATGTAATTTTAAAGAATACTCCGACTGTACAGACCAGTCCAGTGGCCTGGCGACTGTAACTGTGCAGTTGTTACTC
Source organism: Branchiostoma belcheri (assembly GCF_001625305.1). Lineage (NCBI taxonomy): Eukaryota > Metazoa > Chordata > Leptocardii > Amphioxiformes > Branchiostomatidae > Branchiostoma > Branchiostoma belcheri. The sequence goes on along the minus strand of NW_017802458.1, from coordinate 217,156 downwards.
ACATAGAACCGGCCGTAGGGATCCCCCTCCACCATTACACACGGAAGTTCCGCTTTCTCCGTTCCCAACAAACGCGGCAAGCTGAGAACGTCTGTTCCAATCTTGGCATCTTCAGCCACAGAAACTGTGAAGTCGGTACCTTCATGATCGGCCCGACAAAGTTGACTGTAAAGAATCAGCAGGAGCAAAACTGCGTAGTTAACTGCCATGGTGTAGCCGCTTTTGTGGATAATGGATATTAGGAAACTTGTGCTCCAACGAAATAGCACTTCTCCATCCTTCTCTGTATACCGAAGAGATAGGGTGTCATGGTGAAAGCGGAACATATAACTTCAGGAACAGGTGTTATGTTTCTTGAGACATATTTTTTCTTAAAAAAACTCGCGTAGTACACGTTAGTTCCCCAGATCAGGTAGAAGGCGTATCCCAGAATTCCCTGTGACGTTCGACCCTTACCCCCCCACCCCCACCCCCACTACGCACACCTGGTCCGGGTTTCGTGGAACGAGCAAGGATGCCTTTCAAGTTTTGCCCAATTTGAGGGTTTTGTGCTCAGTGGCTGTGCAGTTTTAGAGAAGATTTGTTATAGCGTATTCGACAAAGAGGTACTAAATATTCCGTTTTGTCTACCTTTGGAGACAACAGTTATTCTATGCGCTAAAGTTGGGAATTTTGTATTTCTATTGGATCGTCGTTACGGAAACATTGAAATTTCTGTTCATGTTCGTGATTTAAACGGTATGGATTGTCGCCTCAATTGTTAAAAATCTTGGGGCCTATAATAAATTCCAGTATATATGTTAAACGTGCACTATAATGACCTATCTTGTGTTTGATTACACCGTGAATAATCTAAGGGCGCCATATTTTCCGGGAAAATTTACGAAATGTAGAGGGGACTATGGCCAAGCTACGTATACGTGATTCCATTTCCTTGCCCAGACATCAACCTCTTTCCAGTTCAGGCTGCTTTCTTGTTACACTCGATTTGGCCTAGTATGTCTTCAAAAGCATGATATATCTATGTTATTTTTGACTTCTCCATTGAAAAATGGAGGCGGAGACTAAAAACAGGAGATTGCTTATCTCTGGCATTTCTTAGAAGTGCACGGATTAAAGGACAAACCATATCTTGTCTCACAGAAACAATAGAATATTGTCGAATACCTTCATTACAGTGAACCCAAGTAAAATGTTCCCTAAGTATGAACAGTGCTTTAGAACACATCGGTTAGATTATTACTCTCTATGAATTAGATGATATAACATTGAATTCTTATCCTGTTAAAATAACTCTGATAGAATAAATAGCATCTCTGATGCGTCATCATAAGGCCATGTTGATTTGATTATATGGATGACATCCGCGCGCGCATGAATTTTCGGCCGTTTCCAAAAAAAAAAAAGTTTTCAACCATACTGTAAATCATACAAAACAGTTGCAAAATGAGCAAAAATATACCATAAGTTACAAAAAAAAATTAATAAAAACTATACCAATGTCGTACAATGCCAAAATCAAACGAAAAAAGACGAAATTGTAAAGAAATGAACTTGAAGACTAGATTATTCGCCAAACCATATTCTGTGCCATTTGCTCAGCCCTCATGACCACGTAGATTTCATAATGAAAAGAACTTTTTTTTTTGCAAAACTTTTTTTTTATTCGCACGCGCGCATCAGTTTTGGGGCTTCCGGAGGATGTCATCCATATAATCAAATCAACATGGCCTAATGCCTGTCTATTTGGCTGGATATCAAATGTAAACTATATTTGTAAAACAGTTGTTTCACACCAGGAAGAGAAATGTCCACTTATGTATGCATATTTACATATTATGTATTATGTATCAGCTCAATACTTGTGATGATGCATGCTGGCACCATTGGATCAGCTCACAGTCAGAAAAGGCAACTTCTTGACTAATACAGGTTGGGCAAAAAAAATAGCTGAACATTAATTTTGACAATTCAGACAGTCGTTTCCCTTACTGTAATCATCGCATTCCGCAGGTGTACGAGTTTCCTCTCGACCACATCCGGACCCGGTCTTGTTGGTGGATTTTCCCGCCAACACGACATTATGATGTCATACATCTCTCCGGAACATTTCGGAGGCCTTCTGAGCCGGATTCCCCTCCGGAGGGTCCGTGCGAGCTGTTGGCAGGTGGGTTGGTCGTTGCCATGGTAACGCGGTTCTTGTCCCATGGTGACGATCTCCCACAGCAGCACGCCGAAGGACCACACGTCACTCTGACAGGTGTACTCACCTGTCTCTAATGACTCCAGAGCCGTCCAGTTCAGGGGGAATACTTCATTCTTTACGTTGTCTTTAGGCTTAGCAGGCTGTTCTATGCCGTGTTTATCATTAGGCACGTATTGGACAGCGGTGTAGACGTCACGAGCCTGTCCAAAGTCGGCCAACTTGGCCACGTGGTGAGCAGTGATGAGGACATTCCGAGCGGCCACGTCCCGGTGTGTGAGCGCCAGGCGTTGGAGCTCCTGAAGAGCACGGGCAATGTGCACGGCATAGCGGAGATGACGTGGGAGAGACTGCCGCCCGTCTTGCCTTCGTGCCTGCCGCAGCAAACGTAACAGGTTACCGTTGGAAGCGTATTCCGT
>NW_017802458.1:209040-214514 GCF_001625305.1 Branchiostoma belcheri | reverse complement strand
CGGTGTAGACGTCACGGGCCTGTCCAAAGTCGGCCAACTTGGCCACGTGGTCAGCAGTGATGAGGACGTTCCGAGCGGCCACGTCCCGGTGTGTGAGCGCCAGGCGTTGGAGCTCCTGAAGAGCGCGGGCAATGTGCACGGCATAGCGGAGATGACGTGGGAGAGACTGCGGCCCGACTTGCTTTCGTGCCTGTCGCAGCAAACGTAACAGGTTGCCGTTGGAGGCGTATTCCATGAGAATATACTTGTCGGTCGGCTCGTTGATGAATCCCAACAATTGAATGATGTTGGAGCGGAGGTTGTCGTGATGTTGGTCTTCATGCACGGTGACCAAAATGGCCGCCTCCCTGTAGAAGTTGCGATAACATTGAATGTCTCGTCTGCGAACTTCCTTGGCAGCAACGGTGATGTTCCCGGCAGGTGTCTTGAGCTTCGCCTCAGTGACTTGACCAAACATCCCCATATCTTTCAAGTCACCAAGTATCAGGTTCTTCTTGGTCTTCCTCCATCGGCTGAGCCAGCCCGGCCGGACGGTCTGTGCCAGGTCTGCCTCCACCTGCTCCAGCTCCAGAAAAGCTTCGGTCTCGTCGTCTTGGCCGGCCTGAACGCCGCACAGGTGCCTCTTCTTGTACAGTATGGTCCCTACACAAGCAGCCAGAACGATAACTGAGCCTATTTAGACGAAGATTTCGAGCAGTTGTTCCGGTCGCATTGCCTGCTGTTCGACTTGGTCACAGTTCTTCCCTGTCCACGGCGCTACGCACGTGCAGGTGCCGTCCACGTTGTGACAGGTGGCGTTGTTCTTACAGGTGCACACCTGCTGACACCTTAGGCCGTGCCTGGACGTAGGACAAGGTTCGTCACACTGCCAACCGTACCAACCGGCCGCGCAGTTACACTTACCGTCGCTATGGCTACAGCTCGCACCGTTTCGGCAGCGACATTTCTCTCGGCGCCGCTCGCCGTACGTGCCGTTCGGACATGTGGTCTGACACCTGGTTCCTGTCCAGCCCGCGGGACAGACGCAGCCAGATGTCCAGTCACAGGTGGCGCCATGGAGACAGTCACACGTCTCATCACAGAACTCGCCTTTTCGATTAGGTGGACACTTAGCAATGTCAAGTACAACGGTTGCGTTGAAGACCTTTCCATAGGTGTCCCATACCCGACACTTGTAGGGACCATTGTCTTTAAGCTGTATGTTTAAAAGAGTTTGGTCTAAACGAGTAGCGTTCTTCCTAAAGATCTTAGTTCCGTTTGGAAGTCGTAATGATAACGCTGCGGCGTTGACGTGGTGAACTTTACAGTGAACCGTGACGTTAGCGGAAATGTAGACATCAGAAGGGTCGCTAGGTGTCGTCGTGGCGGAAACGCCTGGCTTTGGAATGTCACAAGCGACACCTTGCCAGGCGTCTGTACATTTACAGGCACCGTTGAAGCCATGGCAGCGGGCACCGTTCTTACAGATGCAGTTTTGATCACAAAGAAAGCCGTATCTATCTGGAGCACAGCCGATCGGGGTCAAATCTATAGTGAACGTTTCAACGTGTCGTACATTTAGTCGAGTAACAGAATGATCTTTACTTTTGAAAAAACTGAGTGGACGATGCAGTATCGGAAGTTTGCATCTATAGTGCATTCTGCTATTTATCGGAACATTAAACGAAATAAAGTAAATGAAACGGGAGTGCTGAAGTTTCTCCAGGACTTGAGGGATCGGGACCTGTAGCTGTTCCAAGTAAGGCAAGCCTTTGTTGACGTCGTGTTCGTGCGTATCATAAAGAATGATTATCAGCTCTGATTGCATGGCAGTCTCCGCATGACATGGCGACGTAACTGTCCAATCCTCCTCCTTGTAAAACGCCCGCCATATTTCTGCCGCAACCCAGAGGTCGTTCAAATTACGTATGCCAAAAGCAAAGCGAACTTCGCAGTTGTCAGTTCCTGTGGTGATTACCTTAAGATTGTCCATGTCCCATTTCTCAAATGGCTTACTAAGACTTTTCTGAAAGAAAAGGACATCTCCGGCAGTTGTCTCAACCTCTACACTTGGAGAAAGGCTAAACAGGAACTCTCCAGTCTGGTTTCCCCTGGGATTGACTGGTGTTTCACACGTGTCGTTGTATACAGGAGGATAGCCCAAAACGTTTCTCACATTTACTCTGATCCTGGCGACATGGTGATCAGAGTCTTTATTCCCACCAACACGTACCTTTAAAAAATACTCCGACTGAACAGACCAGTCCAGCGGTCTGGCGACTATAACTGTACAGTTGTTACTCACATAGAACCGGCCGTAGGGATCCCCCTCCACCATTACACACGGAAGTTCCGCTTTCTCCGTTCGCGGCAAGCTGAGAACGTCGGTCCCAATCTTGGCATCTTCAGCCACAGAAACTGTGAAGTTGGTACCTTCGATTTCATCGGCCCGACAAAGTAGACTGTAAAGAACCAGTAGGAGCAAAACTGCGTAGTTAACTGTCATGGTGTAGCCGCTATTATGGATTCTGAATGGTAGGAAACTTGTGCTCCCACAAAACATCACTTCTCTATTCTTCTTTGTATACCTATGACATCGGGAGTCATCAAAGCATAACTTAACCCCAGAAACAGGTGTAAGGTTTCTTGCAACTCATTTTGCACTGGATCAAACACCTTGTAGCACACGGAAGTTCCCCTTTTTCAGAATTTGGAATATCCGCGTCCGTCATGGAACGGTACTCATCAATAACAAGTTCTTGTTGACGATGGTAACAGTTGGTCGATTGTCGATGACACGTTTGTTTTTCTCTAACTTCCAGTGACGACAATAACTTACCCCTCAAGTGCCTTTGAAGTTCCCCGTTGAAGACGTGCAAAGCATAACGAAGTAGAAACAACCATAGTAAGATAGATACAATGATACAAAAGTGTAGGCATTGCATGCAGTCTACACTGGGAGCCAGACTATAGTATCGGGCATGCATCCAATCCTGGGTGCCAGACTAGTATCACCGGGCTCAACCATCACAGGGAATTCTGGGATACACCTTCCACATGCTGTGGGGAACTACCGTGTGGTGCGCGAGTTTTGTTTAGAAAAAATGTGTCTCAAGAAACATAACACCTGCTTCTCAAGTTAAGTTCCGATTTCACCATGACACCCTATCTCTTTGGTATACAGAGGATGGAGAAGTACTATTTCGTGTTTCCGAATATTCGCTGACTACAATAGCGGCTACACCATGTCAGTTAACTACGCAGTTTTGCTCCTACTAGTTCTTTACTGTCTACTTTGTCGGGCCGATGAAATCGAAGGAACCAACTTAACAGTTTCTGTGGCTGAAGATGCCAGGATTGGGACAGACGTTGTCAGCTTGCCGCGAACGGAGAAAGCGGAACTTCCGTGTGCAATAGTGGAGGGGGATCCCTACGGCCGGTTCTATGTGAGTAACAACTGCACAGTTATAGTCGCCAGGCCGCTGGACTGGTCTGTACAGTCGGAGTATCTTTTAAAATTACTTGTTGGTGGACAAGAAGACCCTGATCACCATGTCGTCGGGATCAGAGTAAATGTGAGAAACGTTTTGGGCTATCCTCCTGTGTACAACGAGACGTGTGAAACACCGGTCAATCCCAGGGGAAACCAGACTGGGGAGTTCCTGTTTAGCATTTCTTCACGTGTAGAAGCTGAGACAACTGAAGGAGACGTTCTTTTCATTGAGAAAAATATTAGTAAGCCTTTTGAGAAATGGGACATGGACGATCTTAAGGTAATCATCACAGGAAATGACAACTGCGAAATTCGCATTGCTATTGGCATACATAATTTAAACGACCTCTCGGCTGCAGCAGAAATATGGGAGGCGTTTTACAGGGAGGAGGATTGGACAGTTACGTTGCCATGTCATGCAGAAACTGCCATGCAATCAGAGCTGTTAATCGTTCTATATGATACACACGAACACGACTTGCCTTACTTAGAACAGCTAAAGGTCCCAATCCCTCATGTCCTGGAGAAACTTCAGTACACCCGTTTCATCTACTTTATTTCGTTTAATGTTCCATCAAATAGCAAAACGCACTATAGATGCAAACTTCCGATACTGTATCGTCCACTCAGTTTTTTCAAACGTATCAAAGATAAAGATCATTCTGCTACTGGAATGAATGTACGACACGTCGAAACGTTTACTATAGATTTGAGCCCTATCGGCTGTCCTCCCGATAGATACGGCCTTCTTTGTAATCAAAACTGCATCTGTAAGAACGGTGCCCGCTGCCATGGCTTCAACGGTGCCTGTAAATGTACAGACGCCTGGCAAGGTGTCGCTTGTGACATTCCAAAGCCCGGCGTTTCCGCCAAGACGACACCAAGCGACCCTTCTGATATCTACATTTCCGCTAACGTCACGGTTCACTGTAAAGTTCACCACGTCAACGCTACAGCGTTATCATTACGACTTCCAAACGGGTCTGAGATCGTTAGAAAAAACGCTACTCGTTTAGACCAAACTCTTTTAAACATACAGCCCAAAGACAATGGTCCCTACATGTGTCGGGTATGGGACACCTATGGAAAGGTCTTCAACGCAACCGTTGTACTTGACATTGCTAAGTGTCCACCTAATAGAAAAGGCGAGTTCTGTGATAAGACGTGTGACTGTCTCCATGGCGCCACCTGTGACTGGGCATCTGGCTGCGTCTGTCCTCCGGGCTGGACAGGAACCAGGTGTCAGACCAAATGTCCGAACGGCACGTACGGCGAGCGGTGCCGAGAGGAGTGTCGCTGCCGAAACGGTGCGAGCTGCAGTCCTAGCGGCGGTAAGTGTACCTGCGCGGCCGGCTGGTACGGCTTGCAGTGTGACGTACCGTGTCCTCAGTACAGGCACGGCCTGAGATGTCAGCAGGTGTGCACCTGTAAGAACAACGCCACCTGTCACAACGTGGATGGCAGTTGCACCTGCGTGGCACCATGGACAGGGAAGAATTGTGAGCAAGTCGTAGAGCAAGAGCAGGTAATGCGACCGGAACCACTGCTCGAAATCTTCGTCCCAATAGGCTCCGTTGTCGCTCTGGCTGCTTGTGTAGGGACCATACTGTACAAGAAGAGGCACATGTGCGGCGTTCAGGCCGGACAAGACGACGAGACGGAAGCTTTTCTGGAGCTGGAGCAGGTGGAGGCAGACCTGGCACAGACTGTCCGGCCGGGCTGGCTCAGCCGATGGGGTAAGTCCAGGCGGCACCTCACACTTGGTCCCCTGGTCGGGATGGGGATGTTTGGTCAAGTTATTCAGGCCAACCTCAAGACACACGCTTGCGACATCACCGTTGCTGCCAAGGAAGTTCGCAGACGAGACATCCAATGTTATCGCAACTTCTACAGGGAGGCGGCCATTTTGGTAGCCGTGCATGAAGACCAACATCACGACAACGTTCGCTCCAACATCATTCAATTGTTGGGATTCATCAACGAGCCGACCCACAAGTATATC
>NW_017802458.1:177603-208301 GCF_001625305.1 Branchiostoma belcheri | reverse complement strand
AATATATATATATATATATATATATATATATATATATATATATATATATATATAAATGGATATTTCTCTTCCTTGTAGTAAAAAAACAATTGGTTTACAAAAATAGTACGTGTAAGAAAATTTATAAACATACATATGATATAAAGCCATATACAAAACCATTAAGGAGACGCATCAGAAATGTTTACTTATGCTGTCAGAAAGTTATTTTAGATAAGACAGGAATTCCATATAATGGCCTATATATTGATCTATAGTTTGGTAAAGCACAGTACATACGTACGTAGGAAGGCTTTTAACTTGGGTTTATTGTGATTAAGGTTTCCTCTTTAAGAAAAGCTATAGTGTATCCTGCAATGCGCTTCTTAAAAGTGCCATAAAAGAATATTAAAATAAGAAAGAAAGCGCACAAATTGGGTTTAACTAAAGTCATCTTGTACTAAACCATGTTTACTGCTGTGATAATGTCCTGCACATCATCACACAAGTTAAGCCTTGTGGTATTGAACATATTCGGGTGCGGAAAAATGTACTTTCTAGCAGACCAACTCCCTTTGGCATGCTATCTCTCTATTTGGCCAATTTCTACTCTTTGCAGCCCCCTCCCGAATCCGGGTAGGGGCTAACAAAAATGTGTCTCTTCATGAAACGTGTCATCGAAAACTATTCCCATCGTCAACAACAAAAGCGGATATTCCAAATTCAAAAAAGAGGAACTTCCGTGTGACACGCGCGCGGTCCTTGATTCAGATCAAAAATGTGCTTCAAGAAACCTAACACCTGTTTCTAGTGTTAAGTTCTGCTTTGATGACACCCGATCTCATTGGTATACAAAGAAGAATGGAGAAGTGCTGTTTCGTGGGAGCACAAGTTTCTTAATATCCATTATCCACAAAAGTGGCTACACCATGGCAGTTAACTACGCAGTTTTGCTCCTTCTGGTTCTTTACAGTCTACTTTGTCGGGCCAATGAATCCGAAGGTACCAACTTCACAGTTTCTGTTCCTGAAGATGCCAAGATTGGAACAGACGTTGTCAGCTTGCCGCGAACGGAGAAAGCGGAACTTCCGTGTGTAATGGTGGAGGGAGATCCCTACGGCCGGTTCTATGTGAGTAACAACTGTACAGTTACAGTCGCCAGGCCGCTGGACTGGTCTGTACAGTCGGAGTATCGTTTAAAATTACGTGTTGGTGGAAGTCAAGAAACTGATTACTATATAGTCAGGATCAGAGTAAATGTGAGGAACGTTCTGGGCTATCCTCCTGTGTACAACGAGACGTGTGAAACACCAGTCAATCCCAGTGGGAACCGGACTGGGGAGTTCCTATTTAGTGTTCTGCTAAATGTACAAGCTGAGACAACTGCCGGAGGTGTTCTTTTCTTTCAGAAAAGAATTAACAATCCTCTTGAGAAACGGGATAGGGAAGACCTCAAAGTAGTTATCAGGGAAAATAACTACTGCGAAGTTCATATTGTGACAGGAGTACATCATTTGCACGATCTCTCTACTGCACTAGAAATCTGGGAGACGGCGGCAAGGGAAGATTTCCATAAAGTAACGATATCATGTCATGCGGAGACTGCCTTACAGTCAGAACTGTCAATCTCTCTTTTCGATGTTCGCGAATTGTACATCCATGACTTGCCTTACTTAGATCAACTTCAGGTCGCGATCCCTCAAGTCATGGAGAGACTTCTGCACCCCCGTTTTGTTTACTACGTTTCGTTACATTCTCCGGCAAAGACAAAAACGCACTATATATGCAAACTTCCAAAACCCCGTCGCCCAACCATTATTTCCTTAAGTCATCGAAATCAAATAAGGGTACGATATCCTCCATTAGTAACTCTGGACTTTATCCCAATCGGCTGTCCTCCCGATAGATACGGTCTTCTTTGTGACCAGAACTGCATCTGTAAGAACGGTGCCCGCTGCCATGGCTTCAACGGTGCCTGTAAATGTACAGACGCCTGGCAAGGTGTCGCTTGTGACATTCCAAAGCCAGGCGTTTCCGCAGCGACGACACCTAGCGACCCTTCTGATATCTACATTTCTGCTAACGTCACGGTTCACTGTAAAGTTCACCACGTCAACGCCACAGGGGTATCATTACGACTTCCAAACGGGTCTGACATCGTTAGAAAGAACTCATCTCGATTAGACCAAATTCTGTTGAACATACAGCCTAAAGACAATGGTCCCTACATGTGTAAAGTATGGGACACCTACGGAAAGGTCTTCAACGCAACCGTTGTACTTGACATTGCTAAGTGTCCACATAATAGAAAAGGCGAGTTCTGTGATGAAACGTGTGACTGTCTCCATGGCGGCACCTGTGACTGGACATCTGGCTGCGTCTGTCCCGCGGGCTGGAGAGGAACCAGGTGTCAGACCACATGTCCAAACGGCACGTACGGCGAGCGGTGCCGAGAGAAGTGTCGCTGCCGAAACGGTGCGAGCTGTAGCCCTAGAGACGGCAGATGTACCTGCGCGGCCGGCTGGTATGGCTGGCAGTGTGACGTACCTTGTCCTCAGTACAGACACGGCCAGAGATGTCAGCAGGTGTGCACCTGTAAGAATAATGCCACCTGTCACAACGTGGACGGCAGTTGCACCTGCGTGGCACCATGGACAGGGAAGAATTGTGAGCAAGTCGTAGAGCAAGAGCAGGTAATGCGACCGGAACCACTGCTCGAAATCTTTGTCCCAATAGGCTCCGTTATCGTTATGGCTGCTTGTGTAGCGGCCATACTGTACAAGAAGAGGCGCCTATGCGGCGTTCAGGCCGGCCAAGACGACGAGACGGAAGCCTTTCTGGAGATGGAGCAGGTGGAGGCAGACCTGGCACAGACCGTCCAGCCGGGCTGGCTCAGCCGATGGGGTAAGACCAGGCGGCACCTGACACTTGGTCCCCTGGTCGGGATGGGGATGTTTGGTCAAGTCATGGAGGCCAACCTCAAGACACACGCTTGCGACATCACCGTTGCTGCCAAGGAAGTTCGCAGACGAGACATCCAATGTTATCGCAACTTCTACAGAGAGGCGGCCATTTTGGTAGCCGTGCATGAAGACCAACATCACGACAACCTCCGCTCCAACATCATTCAATTGTTGGGATTCATCAACGAGCCGACCCACAAGTATATCCTCACGGAATACGCTTCCAACGGGAACCTGTTACGTTTGCTGCGACAGGCACGAAGGCAAGACGAGCCGCAGTCTCTCCCACGTCATCTCCGCTATGCCGTGCACATTGCCCGCGCTCTTCAGGAGCTCCAACGCCTGGCGCTCACACACCGGGACGTGGCCGCTCGGAACGTCCTCATCACTGCTGACCACGTGGCCAAGTTGGCCGACTTTGGACAGGCCCGCGACGTCTACACCGCTGTCCAATACGTGCCTAATGATAAACACGGCATAGAACAGCCTGCTAAGCCTAAAGACAACGTAAAGAATGAAGTATTCCCCCTGAACTGGACGGCTCTGGAGTCATTAGAGACAGGTGAGTACACCTGTCAGAGTGACGTGTGGTCCTTCGGCGTGCTGCTGTGGGAGATCGTCACCATGGGACAAGAACCGCGTTACCATGGCAACGACCAACCCACCTGCCAACAGCTTGCACGGACCCTCCGGAGGGGAATCCGGCTCAGAAGGCCTCCGGGATGTTCCGGAGAGATGTATGACGTCATGATGTCGTGTTGGCGGGAAAATCCACCAACAAGACCGGGTCCGGATGTGGTCGAGATGAAACTCGTACAACTGCGGAATGCGATGATTACAGTAAGGGAAACGACTGTCTGAATTGTCAAAATTGTTCTTTAGCTACTTTTGCCCAACCTGTATTAGTCAAGAAGTGACCTTTTCTGACCATGTTCTGACTGTGAGCTGATTCAATGATGCCAGCATCTATTATCACTTTCACAAGTATTGTGCTGATAAACATAAGAACTATACATATATGAATGGATATTTCTCTTCCTTGTGTAAAAAAAAACAATTGGTTTACAAAAATAGTGCGTGTAAGAAAATTTACATACATATGATATAAAGCCATATAAAAAATATTTAAAAGACGCATCAGAAATGTTTACTCATGCTGTCAAAAAGTTATTTCAAATAAGACAGGAATTCCATATAATGGCCTATATATTGATCTATAGTTTGGTAAAGCACAGTACATACGTACGTACGTAGGAAGGCTTTTAACCTGGGTTTATTGTGATTAAGGTTTCCTCTTTAAGAAAAGCTATAGTGTATCCTGCAATGCGCTTCTTAAAAGTGCCATAAAAGAATATTCAAATATGAAAGAAAGCGCACAAATTGGGTTTAACTAAAGTCAGCTTGTACTAAACCATGTTTACTGTGATAATGCCCTGCACATCATCACACAAGTTAAGCCTTGTGGTATTGCACATATTCGGGTGCGGCAAAATGTACTCTGACTACACGAAAACTTGGATTTACTGATACCTGTACATGTATGGTTGGGTAATGTTTACTTTGTTTTTTTTTTAATAAACGCTTCTGAATTTTACAACGGCATTAAATAAAGGTCAAGTACGGTGATACCGGACTTAACAAGGGTTGTAAAGGAAATTACTGCAATTGACCTTTATTTACTACCATTGTAAAGCCAGATACTGTGTACATAGTAACCATTACCTGAATTTACAACCTTTGGTAAATCCAACTTTTCGTGCAGTGAGATCTCTAGTGGACCAACACCCCTGGCATGTTATCTCTCTAGTTAAGTCAGTTTCTACCCTTTCCAACCTCCTCCGAAGCCTGGTAGGGGCTAACAAAAATGTGGCTCTTCATAAAACGCGTCATCGTAAACTATTCCCATCGTCAACAAGAACTTGTTATTGATGAGTATCCTTCCGTGACGGGCAGGAATATTCCAAATGGCCCAGAAAAAGGGGAACTTCCGTGTGCTACGCGGTCCTTAATCCAGAACAAAATGTGTTGCAAGAAACCTAACACCTGTTTCTGGGGTTAAGTTCTGCTTTGGTGACACCTGATCACATAGGTATCAAAGAAGAATGGAGAAGTGCTGTTTCGTGGGAGCACAAGTTTCTTAATATCCATTAATCCACAAAAGCGGCTACACCATGGCAGTTAACTACGCAGTTTTGCTCCTACTGGTTCTTTACAGTCTACTTTGTCGGGCCGATGAATCCGAAGGTACCAACTTCACAGTTTCTGTGGCTGAAGATGCCAAGATTGGGACAGACGTTCTCAGCTTGCCGCGTTTGTTGGGAACGGAGAAAGCGGAACTTCCGTGTGCAATGGTGGAGGGAGATCCCTACGGCCGGTTCTATGTGAGTAACAACTGTACAGTTATAGTCGCCAGGCCGCTGGACTGGTCTGTACAGTCGGAGTATATTTTAAAATTACTTGTTGGTGGACAAGAAGACCCTGATCACCATGTCGTCAGGATCAGAGTAAAGGTGAGAAACGTTTTGGGCTATCCTCCTGTGTACAACGAGACGTGTGAAACACCGGTCAATCCCAGGGGAAACCAGACTGGGGAGTTCCTGTTTAGCCTTTCTCCGAGTGTAGAAGCTGAGACAACTGAAGGAGACGTTCTTTTCTTTCAGAAAAGTATTAGTAAGCCTATAGAGAAATGGGACATGGACGATCTTAAGATAATCATCACAGGAACTGACAACTGCGAAGTTCGCATTGCTGCTGGCATACGTCATTTGAACGACCTCTCGGCTGCAGCAGAAATATGGCAGTCGTTTTACAGGGGGGAGGATGGGACAGTTACGTTATCATGTCATGCGGAGACTGCCTTCATACAGTCAGAACTGTCAATCATGCTTTTAGATATTCGAGAATTCTACCTCCATGGCGACTTGCCTTACTTGGAACAGCTGGAGATCGCGGTCCCTCAAGTCCTGGAGAAACTTCAGCACTCCCTTTTCATCTACTTTCTGTCGTTTAATGTTTCGACAAATAGCAGAATGCACTATAGATGCAAACTTCCGATACAGCATCGTCCACTCAGTTTTTTCAAAGATAAAGATCATTCTGTTACTCGACTAAATGTACGACACGTTGAAACGTTGACTATGGATTTGAGCCCTATCGGCTGTGCTCCCGATAGATACGGCCTTCTTTGTGACCAAAACTGCATCTGTAAGAACGGTGCCCGCTGCCATGGCTTCAACGGTGCCTGTAAATGTACAGACGCCTGGCAAGGTGTCGCTTGTGACATTCCAAAGCCCGGCGTTTCTGCAGCGACGACACCAAGCGACCCTTCTGATATCTACATTTCCGCTAACGTCACAGTTCACTGTAAAGTTCACCACGTCAACGCTACAGCGTTATCATTACGACTACCAAACGGGTCTGAGATCGTTAGGAAGAACTCATCTCGATTAGAACAAACTCTGTTAAACATACAGCCCAAAGACGATGGTCCCTACATGTGTCAGGTATGGGACACTAATGGAAGGGTCTTCAATGCAACCGTTGTACTTGACATTGCTAAGTGTCCACCAAATCGAAAAGGCGAGTTCTGTGGTGAGACGTGTGACTGTTTCCATGGCGCCAGCTGTGACTGGAGATCTGGCTGCGTCTGTCCCGCGGGATGGACAGGAACCAGGTGCCAGACGACATGTCCGAACGGCACGTACGGCCAGCGGTGCCGAGAGAAGTGTCGCTGCCGAAACGGCGCGAGCTGCCGCCCTAGCGACGGTAAGTGTACCTGCGCGGCTGGCTGGTACGGCTGGCAGTGTGACGTACCTTGTCCTAAGTACAGGCACGGTCTGAGGTGTCAGCAGGTGTGCACCTGTAAGAACAACGCCACCTGTCACAACGTGGACGGCAGTTGCACCTGCGTGGCGCCGTGGACGGGGAAGGACTGTGACCAAGTCGAAGAGCAAGAACAGGCAATGCGACCGGAACAACTGCTCGAAATCTTTGTCCCAATAGGATCCTTTATCGTTCTAGCTGCTTGTGTAGGGATCATACTGTACATGAAAAGGCACCTGCGTGGCGTTCAGCCCGGCCAAGACGACGAGACCGAAGCTTTTCTGGAGCTGGAGCAGGTGGAGGCAGACCTGGCACAGACCGTCCAGCCGGGCTGGCTCAGCCGATGGGGTAAGACCAGGCGGCACCTGACACTTGGTCCCCTGGTCGGGATGGGGATGTTTGGTCAAGTCATTCAGGCCAACCTCAAGACACACGCTTGCGACATCACCGTTGCTGCCAAGGAAGTTCGCAGACGAGACATCCAATGTTATCGCAACTTCTACAGGGAGGCGGCCATTTTGGTAGCCGTGCATGAAGACCAACATCACGACAACCTCCGCTCCAACATCATTCAATTGTTGGGATTCATCAACGAGTCGACCCACAAGTATATCCTCATGGAATACGCTTCCAACGGTAACCTGTTACGTTTGCTTCGGCAGGCACGAAGGCAAGACGGGCGGCAGTCTCTCCCACGTCATCTCCGCTATGCCGTGCACATTGCCCGCGCTCTTCAGGAGCTCCAACGCCTGGCGCTCACACACCGGGACGTGGCCGCTCGGAATGTCCTCATCACTGCTGACCACGTGGCCAAGTTGGCCGACTTTGGACAGGCCCGCGACGTCTACACCGCTGTCCAATACGTGCCTAATGATAAACACGGCATAGAACAGCCTGCTAAGCCTAAAGACAAGGTAAAGAATGAAGTATTCCCCCTGAACTGGACGGCTCTGGAGTCATTAGAGACAGGTGAGTACACCTGTCAGAGTGACGTGTGGTCCTTCGGCGTGCTGCTGTGGGAGATCGTCACCATGGGACAAGAACCGCGTTACCATGGCAACGGCCAACCCACCTGCCAACAGCTCGTACGAACCCTCCGGAGGGGAATCCGGCTGAGAAGGCCTCCGGGATCTTCCGAAGAGATGTATGACGTCATGATGTTGTGTTGGCAGGAAATGCCGTCAGAAAGACCGGATCCGGATGAAGTAGAGATGAAACTCGTACAACTGCGGAATGCGATGATTACAGTAAGGGAAACGACTGTCTGAATTGTCAAAATTGATGTTCAGCTATTTTTTGTGCCCAACCTGTATTAGTCAACAAGTTGCCTTTTCTGACTGTGAGCTGATTCAATGGTGTCAGCATGCATCATCACAAGTATTGAGCTGATAATAGTGATATACATAATATGTAAATATGCATACATAAGTGGACACTTCTCTTCCTGGTGTAAAACAACTGTTTTACAAATATAGTTTACATTTGATGTCCAGCCAAATAGACAGGCATTATGATGACGCATCAGAGATGTTATTCATTCTATCAGAGTTATTTTAAAAGGATAAAAATTCAATATGATATCATCTAATTCCTAGAGAGTAATAATAATCTAACCGATGTGTTCTACATATTAACCTATGGTTTGGTAAAGCACTGTTCATACTTAGGGCACATTTTTACTTGGGTTCAACGTCATGAAGGTATCAGACAATATTCTATTGTTTCTGTGAGACAAGATATGGTTTGTCCTTCAATGCACTTCTTAGAAGTGCCAGAGGTAATTATAAGCAATCTCCTGTTTTTAATCCTCGCCTCCATTTTTTAATGAAGTCAAAAAAAGAAATAAATATATCATGCTTTTGAAGACATCCTAGGCCAAGTCGAGTGTTTCAAGAAAGCAGCCTGAACTGGAAAGTGGTTGATGTCTGGTCAAAGAAATGGAATCACGTATACGTAGCTTGGCCATAGTCCCCTCCACATTTCTCAAATTTTCTCGGGAAAAAAGAGGCACGTGCACCCTTAGATTATTCACGGTGTCATCAAACACAAGATAGGTCATTATAGTGCACGTTTAACATATATACTGGAAGTTATTACAGGCCCCAATATCTTTAATAATTGAGGAGAGAATTCACACCGGTTAAATCACGAAAAATCTTAATGTTTCCTTAACGACGATCGAATACAAAATTCCCAACTTTAATGCTTAGAATAACTGTTGTCTCCAAAGGTAGACAAAACGGAATATTTAGTACCTCTTTGTCGAATACGCTATAACAAATCTTAACTTTAAAACTGCACAGCCACGGAGCACAAAACCCTAAAATTGGGCAAAACTTGAAAGGCACCCTTGCTCGTTCCACAAAGCCAGGGCAAGGTGGCGGCGGGGAGGGGGGAGGGGCGTATTCAAACGTCACAGCCTCACAGGGAATTCTGGGATACGCCTTCCACCTGCTCTGAGGAACTACCGTGTGCCACGCGAGTTTTGTTTAAAAAATGTGTCTCAAGAAACATAGCACCTGCTTCTCAAGTTAAGTTCCGCTTTCACCATGACACCCTATCTCTTTGGTATACAGAGAGTGATGGAGAAGTGCTATTTCGTTGGAGCACAAGTTTCCTACTATTCGCTAACTACAATAGCGGCTACATGTACACCATGGCAGTTAATTACGCAGTTTTGCTCCTACTAGTTCTTTACGGTCTACTTTGTCGGGCCGATGATGAAGGAACCAACTTCACAGTTTCTGTGGCTGAAGATGCCAAGATTGGAACAGACGTTCTCAGCTTGCCGCGTTTGTTGGGAACAGAGAAAGCGGAACTTCCGTGTGTAATGGTGGAGGGGGATCCCTATGGCCGATTCTATGTGAGTAACAACTGTACAATTTTGGTCGCCAGGCCGCTGGACTGGTCTGTACAGTCGGAGTATCTTTTAAAACTAATTGTTGGTGGGCAAGAAGACACCGACAACCATGTCGTCAGGATCAGAGTAAATGTGAGAAACGTTTTGGGCTATCCTCCTGTGTACAACGAGACGTGTGGAACACCAGTCAATCCCAGGGGAAACCAGACTGGGGAATTCCTATTTAGTTTTTCGCTAAGTATAGAAGCTGAGACAACTGACGGAGATGTTATTTTCTTTGAGACAGGAATTAGAAAGCCTCTTGAGAGATGGGGGGACATGGAAAATGCCAGGGCAATCATAACAGAAGAGAGCAACTGCGAAGTTCGTCTAGCGATTGGGTTACATAGTTTCAACGACATCGCAAATGCACTAGAAATATGGGACGTGCTGGAAAGGGACGACGATTGGAAAGTTACGTCTTGTCAGGCGGAGACTGCCTTACAGCCAGAGCTGTCAGTTGTGCTTTTAGACAACAGAAACTGGCCTTATTTACAACAGCTTCAGGTTTCGATCCCTCAAGCCATGGAAAAACTTCAACATCCTCGTTTGGTCTTCTATCTTTCATTTGATTTTCCAACAAAGAGCAAAACGCTCTATAGATGTACATTTCCGATACTGCGTTACCCACTCAGTATTAAGATAAATCGTGGTCGTCAAGAAAAATTAAGTATACGACATGTTCAAACAATGACTATGGATGTTAACCTGATCGGCTGTCCTCCCGATAGATACGGCCTTCTTTGTGACCAGAACTGCATCTGTAAGAATGGTGCCCGCTGCCATGGCTTCAACGGGGCCTGTAAATGTACAGACGCCTGGCAAGGTGTCGCTTGTGACATTCCAAAGCCCGGCGTTTCCGCAGCGACGACACCTAGCGACCCTTCTGATGTCTACATTTCCGCTAACGTCACGGTTCACTGTCAAGTTCACCACGTCAACGCCGCAGCGTTATCATTACGACTTCCAAACGGGTCTGAGATCGTTAGAAAGAACTCATCTCGATTAGACCAAACTCTTTTAAACATACAGCCCACAGACAATGGTCCATACAAATGTCAGGTATGGGATGTCTATGGAAAGGTCTTCAACGCAACCATTGTACTTGACATTGCTAAGTGTCCACCTAATCGAAAAGGCGAGTTCTGTGATGAGACGTGTGCCTGTCTCCATGGCGCCACCTGTGACTGGACATCTGGCTGCGTCTGTCCTCCGGGCTGGACAGGAACCAGGTGTCAGACCACATGTCCGAACGGCACGTACGGCGAGCGGTGCCGAGAGGAGTGTCACTGCCGAAACGGTGCGAGCTGCAGCCCTACAGACGGCAAGTGTACCTGCGCGGCCGGCTGGTACGGCTTGCAGTGTGACGTACCTTGTCCCAAGTACAGGCACGGCCTGAGATGTCAGCAAGTGTGCACCTGTAAGAACAACGCCGCCTGTCACAACGTGGACGGCACCTGCACCTGCGTGGCGCCGTGGACAGGGAAGAACTGTGATCAAGTCGAACAGCAGGCAATGCGACCGGAACCACTGCTTGAAAGCTTTGTCCCAATAGGCTCCGTTATCGTTCTGGCTGCTTGTGCAGGGGCCATACTGTACAAGAAGAGGAACTTGTGCGGCGTTCAGGCCGGCCAGGACGACGAGATCGAAGCTTTTCTGGAGCTGGAGCAGGTGGAGGCAGACCTGGCACAGACCGTCCGGCCGGGCTGGCTCAGCCGATGGGGTAAGACCAGGCAGCACCTCACACTTGGTCCCCTGGTCGGGGTGGGGATGTTTGGTCAAGTCATTCAGGCCAAGCTCAAGACACCTGCCGGGGACATCACCGTTGCTGCCAAGGAAGTTCGCAGACGAGACATTCAATGCTATCGCAACTTCTACAGGGAGGCGGCCATTTTGGTAGCCGTGCATGAAGACCAACATCACGACAACCTCCGCTCCAACATCATTCAATTGTTGGGATTCATCAACGAGTCGACCCACAAGTATATTCTCACGGAATACGCTTCCAACGGGAACCTTTTACGTTTGCTGCGATAGGCACGAAGGCAAGACGGGCGGCAGTCTCTCCCACGTCATCTCCGCTATGCCGTGCACATTGCCCGCGCTCTTCAGGAGCTCCAACGCCTGGCGCTCACACACCGGGACGTGGCCGCTCGGAACGTCCTCATCACTGCTGACCACGTGGCCAAGTTGGCCGACTTTGGACAGGCCCGCGACGTCTACACCGCTGTCCAATACGTGCCTAATGATAAACACGGCATAGAACAGCCTGCTAAGCCTAAAGACAACGTAAAGAATGAAGTATTCCCCCTGAACTGGACGGCTCTGGAGTCATTAGAGACAGGTGAGTACACCTGTCAGAGTGACGTGTGGTCCTTCGGCGTGCTGCTGTGGGAGATTGTCACCATGGGACAAGAACCGCGTTACCATGGCAACGACCAACCCACCTGCCAACAGCTCGCACGGACCCTCCGGAGGGGAATCCGGCTCAGAAGGCCTCCGGGATGTTCCGGAGAGATGTATGACGTCATGATGTCGTGTTGGCGGGAAAGTCCACCAACAAGACCGGGTCCGGATGAAGTAGAGAGGAAACTCGTGCAACTGCGGGATGCGATGATTACAGTAAGGGAAACGACTGTCTGAATTGTCAAAATTGATGTTCAGCTATTTTTGTCCAACCTGTATCAGTCAAGAAGTGACCTTTTCTAACCATGTTCTGACTGTGAGCTGATTCAATGATGCCAGCATGTATCATCACAAGTATTCTGCTGATAAACATAAGTACTATATATATATATATATATATATATTATATATTATATATATATATAATGGATATTTCTCTTCCTTGTGTAAAAAAACAATTGGTTTACAAAAATAGTACGTGTAAGAAAATTCATAAACATACATATGATATAAAGCCATATACAAAACCATTAAGAAGACGCATCAGAAATGTTTACTTATGCTGTCAGAAAGTTATTTTAGATAAGACAGGAATTCCATATAATGGCCTATATATTGATCTATAGTTTGGTAAAGCACAGTACATACGGACGTAGGAAGGCTTTTAACTTTGGTTTATTGTCATTAAGGTTTCCTCTTTAAGAAAAGCTATAGTGTATCCTGCAATGTGCTTCTTAAAAGTGCCATAAAAGAATATTCAAATAAGAAATAAAGCGCACAAATTGGGTTTAACTAAAGTCAGCTTGTACTAAACCATGTGTACTGTGATAATGCCCTGCACATCATCACACAAGTTGAGTCTTGTGGTATTGCACATTTTCGGGTGCGGCAAAATGTACTCTGACTGCACGAAAACTTGGATTTACTGATACCTGTATGGTTGGGTAATGTTTACTTTGTTTTTTTTTAATAAACGCTTCTGAATTTTACGGTGATACCGGACTTAACAAGGGTTGTAAAGTAAATTACTGCAATTGACCTTTATTTACTACCATTGTAAAGCCAGATACTGTGTACATAGTAAACATTACCTGAATTTACAACCTTTGGTAAATCCAACTTTTCGTGCAGTGTCTCTAGTGGACCAACACCCCTGGCATGTTATCTCTCTAGTTAGTCAATTTCTACCCTTTCCAACCTCCTCCGAAGCCTGGTAGGGGCTAACAAAATTGTAGCTCTTCATAAAACGCGTCATCGTAAACTATTCCCATCGTCAACAAGAACTTGTTATTGATGAGTATCCTTCCGTGACGGGCAGGAATATTCCAAATGGCCCAGAAAAAGGGGAACTTCCGTGTGCTACGCGGTCCTTAATCCAGAACAAAATGTGTTGCAAGAAACCTAACACTTGTTTCTGGGGTTAAGTTCTGCTTTGGTGACACCTGATCACATAGGTATCAAAGAAGAATGGAGAAGTGCTGTTTCGTGGGAGCACAAGTTTCTTAATATCCATTAATCCACAAAAGCGGCTACACCATGGCAGTTAACTACGCAGTTTTGCTCCTACTGGTTCTTTACTGTCTACTTTGTCGGGCCGATAAATTCGAGGCTACCAACTTCACAGTTTCTGGGGCTGAAGATGCCAAGATTGGAACCGACGTTCTCAGCTTGCCGCGTTTGTTGGGAACGGAGAAAGCGGAACTTCCGTGTGCAATAGTGGAGGGGGATCCCTACGGCCGGTTCTATGTGAGTAACAACTGTACAGTTATAGTCGCCAGGCCACTGGACTGGTCTGTACAGTCGGAGTATCTTTTAAAAATTCTTGTTGGTGGACAAGAAGACCCTGATCACCATGTCGTCAGGATCAGAGTAAATGTGAGAAACGTTTTGGGCTATCCTCCTGTGTACAACAAGAAGTGTGAAACACCGGTCAATCCCAGGGGAAACCTGTCTGGGGAGTTCCTGTTTAGCCTTTCTCTGAGTGTAGAAGTTGAGACAACTGAAGGAGATGTTTTCTTCACTGAGAAAATTATTAATAAGCCTTTTGAGAAATGGGACATGGACGATCTTAAGGTAATCATCACAGGAAATGACAACTGCGAAGTTCGCATTGCTGCTGGCATACGTAATTTGAACGACCTCTCGGCTGCAGCAGAAATATGGTACGGGTTTTACAGGGGGGAGGATGGGACAGTTACGTTATCATGTCATGCGGAGACTGCCTTCATACAGTCAGAACTGTCAATCATGCTTTTAGATATTCGAGAATTCCACATCCATGGCAACTTGCCTTACTTGGAACAGCTGGAGATCCCGATCCCTCAAGTCCTGGAGAAACTTCAGCACTCCCTTTTCATCTACTTTCTGTCGTTTAATGTTCCGACAAATAGCAGAACGCACTATACATGCAAACTTCCGATACAGCATCGTCCACTCAGTTTTTTCAAAGATAAAGATCATTCTGTTACTCGACTAAATGTACGACACGTCGAAACGTTGACTATGGATTTGAGCCGTATCGGCTGTGCTCCCGATAGATACGGCCTTCTTTGTGATCAGAACTGCATATGTAAGAATGGTGCCCGCTGCCATGGCTTCAACGGTGCCTGTAAATGTACAGACGCCTGGCAAGGTGTCGCTTGTGACATTCCAAAGCCTGGCGTTTCTGCAGCGACGACACCTAGCGACCCTTCTGATATCTACATTTCCGCTAACGTCACAGTTCACTGTAAAGTTCACCACGTCAAAGCTACAACGTTATCATTACGACTTCCAAACGGGTCGGAGATCGTTAGAAAGAACTCATCTCGATTAGACCAAATTCTGTTGAACGTACAGCCCACAGACAATGGTCCCTACATGTGTAAAGTATGGGACACCTACGGAAAGGTCTTCAACGCAACCGTTGTACTTGACATGGCTAAGTGTCCACCTAATAGAAAAGGCGAGTTCTGTGATGAGACGTGTGACTGTCTCCGTGGCGCCACCTGTGACTGGAGATCTGGCTGCGTCTGTCCCGCGGGCTGGACAGGAACCAGGTGTCAGACCACATGTCCGAACGGCACGTACGGCGAGCGGTGCCGAGAGGAGTGTCGCTGCCGAAACGGTGCTAGCTGCAGCCCTAGCGACGGCAGGTGTACCTGCGCGGCTGGCTGGTACGGCTGGCAGTGCGACGTACCTTGTCCTCAGTCCAGGCACGGCCTGAGGTGTCAGCAAGTGTGCACCTGTAAGAACAACGCCACCTGTCACAACGTGGACGGCACCTGCACGTGCGTGGCGTCGTGGACAGGGAAGAATTGTGACCAAGTCGAAGAGCAAGAGCAGCCAATGCGACCGGAACCACTGCTTGAAATATTTGTCCCAATCGGCTCCGTTATCATTTTGGCTGCTTGTGTAGGGGCCATACTGTACAGGAAGAGGCACCTGTGCGGCGTTCAGGCCGGCCAAGACGACGAGACGGAAGCTTTTCTGGAGCTGGAGCAGGTGGAGGCAGACCTGGCACAGACCGTCCGGCCGGGCTGGCTCAGCCGATGGGGTAAGACCAGGCGGCACCTCACACTTGGTCCCCTGGTCGGGATGGGGATGTTTGGTCAAGTCATTCAGGCCAAGCTCAAGACACCTGCCGGGAACATCACCGTTGCTGCCAAGGCGGTTCGCAGACGGGACATTCAATGTTATCGCAACTTCTACAGAGAGGCGGCCATTTTGGTAGCCGTGCATGAAGACCAACATCACGACAACCTCCGCTCCAACATCATTCAATTGTTGGGATTCATCAACGAGCCGACCCACAAGTATATCCTCATGGAATACGCTTCCAACGGTAACCTTTTACGTTTGCTGCGGCAGGCACGAAGGCAAGTCGGGCCGCAGTCTCTCCCACGTCATCTCCGCTATGCCGTGCACATTGCCCGCGCTCTTCAGGAGCTCCAACGCCTGGCGCTCACACACCGGGACGTGGCCGCTCGGAACGTCCTCATCACTGCTCACCACGTGGCCAAGTTGGCCGACTTTGGACAGGCTCGTGACGTCTACACCGCTGTCCAATACGTGCCTAATGATAAACACGGCATAGAACAGCCTGCTAAGCCTAAAGACAACGTAAAGAATGAAGTATTCCCCCTGAACTGGACGGCTCTGGAGTCATTAGAGACGGGTGAGTACACCTGTCAGAGTGACGTGTGGTCCTTCGGCGTGCTGCTGTGGGAGATCGTCACCATGGGACAAGAACCGCGTTACCATGGCAACGACCAACCCACCTGCCAACAGCTTGCACGGACCCTCCGGAGGGGAATCCGGCTAAGAAGGCCTCCGAAATGTTCCGTAGAGATGTATGACGTCATGATGTCGTGTTGGCGGGAAAGTCCACCAACAAGACCGGGTCCGGATGAAGTAGAGATGAAACTCGTACACCTGCGGAATGCGATGATTACAGTAAGGGAAACGACTGTCTGAATTGTCAAAATTGATGTTCAGCTATTTTTTGTGCCCAACCTGTATTAGTCAAGAAGTTGCCTTTTCTGATTGTGAGCTGATTCAATGGTGTCAGCATGCATCATCACAAGTATTGTGCTGATATACATAATATTTAAGTATCCATACAAAAGTTGACATTTCTCTTCCTGGTGTAAAACAACTGTTTTACAAATATAGTTTACATTTGATATCCAGCCAAATAGACAGGCATTATGATGACGCATCAGAGATGTTTATTCTATCAGAGTTATTTTAACAGGATAAGAATTCAATATGATATCACCTAATTCATAGAGAGTAATAATAATCTAACCGATGTGTTCTACATATTAACCTATGGTTTGGTAAAGCGCTGTTCATACGTAGGGCACATTTTACTTGGGTTCAATGTAATGCAAGTATCAGACAATACTCTATTGTTTCTGTGAGACAAGTTATGGTTTGTCCTGCAATGCACTTCTTAGAAGTGCCAGAGGTAAGCAATCTCCTGTTTTTAGTCTCTGCCTCCATTTTTCAATGGAGAAGTAAAAAAAAAGAAATAAATATACTAGTATCATGCTTTTGAAGACATCCTAGGCCAAATCGAGTGTAACAAGAAAGCAGCCTGAACTGGAAAGTGGTTGATGTCTTGGGCAAAGAAATGGAATCACGTATACGTAGCTTGGCCATACTCCCCTCCACATTTCGCAAATTTTCTCGGGTTACAATATGTCACCCTTTGATTATTAACGGCGTCATCAAACACAAGATAGGTCATTATAGTGCACGTTTAACATATATACTGGGTTATTACAGGACCCAAGATTTTTAACAATTGAGTTGAGAATCCATACCGTTTATATCACGAAAATGAACAGAAATCTCAACTTTGTTAACGTTTCCGTAACGACGATCGTATACAAAATTCCCAACTTTAATGCATTATATACTGCACTGGAAGACATTACAGGCCCCAATATTTTTAACAATTGAGGAGAGAATTCATACCGGTTACATCACGAAAAATCTTAATGTTTCCTTAACGACGATCGAATACAAAATTCCCAACTTTAACACGTAGAATAACTGTTGTCTCCAATGGTAGACAAAAACAGAATATTTACTACCTCTTTGTCGAATACGCTACAAGAGATCTCTGAAATTTCACAGCCACGGAGAACAAAACCCTAAAATTGGTAAAAACTTGAAAGGCATTCTTGCTCGTTCCACAAACCCGGGCCATGGGGGGGGGGGTTCGAACGTCACAGGGAATTCTGGGATACGCCTTCCACATGATCTGGGGAACTACGGTGTGTGGTTCGCGAGTTTGTTTAGAAAAAAAAAATGTGTCTCAAGAAACATAACACCTGTTCCTGAAGTTCCGCTTTCACCATGACACCCTATCTCTTTGGTATACAGAGAAGGATGGAGAAGTGCTATTTCGTGGGATCACACGTTTCCAAATATTCGCTGACTACAATAGCGGCTACACCATGGCAGTTAACTACGCAGTTTTGCTCCTACTGGTTCTTTACCGTCTACTTTGTCGGGCCGATGAAGGTACAAACTTTACAGTTTCTGTGGCTGAAGATGCCAAGATTGGAACAGCCGTTGTCAGCTTGTCGCGTTTGTTGGGAATGGAGAAAACGGAACTTCCGTGTGTAATGGTGGAGGGGGATCCCTACGACCGGTTCTATGTGAGTAACAACTGTACAGTTTTGGTCGCCAGGCCGCTGGACTGGTCTGTACAGTCGGAGTATCTTTTAAAAGTACGTGTTGGTGGAAGTCAAGACTCTGATCACCATGTCGTCAGGATCAGAGTAAATGTGAGGAACGTTTTGGGCTATCCTCCTGTGTACAACGAGACGTGTGAAACACCAGTCAATCCCAGCGGGAACCGGACTGGGGAGTTCCTATTTAGTGTTCTGCTAAATGTACAAGCTGAGACAACTGCCGGAGGTGTTCTTTTCTTTCAGAAAAGAATTAGCAATCCTCTTGAGAAACGGGATAGGGAAGACCTCAAAGTAGTTATCAGGGAAAATAACTACTGCGAAGTTCATATTGTGACAGGAGTACATCATTTGCACGATCTCTCTACTGCACTAGAAATCTGGGAGACGGCGGCAAGGGAAGATTTCCATAAAGTAACGATATCATGTCATGCGGAGACTGCCTTACAGTCAGAACTGTCAATCTCTCTTTTCGATGTTCGCGAATTGTACATCCATGACTTGCCTTACTTAGATCAACTTCAGGTCGCGATCCCTCAAGTCATGGAGAGACTTCTGCACCCCGTTTTGTTTACTACGTTTCGTTTCATTCTCCGGCAAAGACAAGAACGCACTATATATGCAAACTTCCAAAGCCCCGTCGCCCAACCATTATTTCCTTAAGTCATCGAAATCAAATAAGGGTACGATATCCTCCATTAGTAACTCTGGACTTTATCCCAATCGGTTGTCCTCCCGATAGATATGGTCTTCTTGTGATCAGACCTGCATCTGTAAGAACGGTGCCCGCTGCCATGGCTTCAACGGTGCCTGTAAATGTACAGACGCCTGGCAAGGTGTCGCTTGTGACATTCCAAAGCCCGGCGTTTCCGCCACGACGACACCTAGCGACCCTTCTGATATCTACATTTCCGCTAACGTCACGGTTCACTGTAAATTTCACCACAATCAACGCTACAGCGATATCATTACGACTTCCAAACGGGTCTGAGATCGTTAGAAAAAACGGTACTCGTTTAGACCAAACTCTTTTAAACATACAGCCCAAAGACAATGGTCCCTACATGTGTCGGGTATGGGACACCCATGGAAAGGTCTTCAACGCAACCGTTGTACTTGACATTGCTAAGTGTCCACCTAATCGAAAAGGCGAGTTCTGTGATGAGACGTGTGACTGTCTCCATGGCGCCACCTGTGACTGGAGATCTGGCTGCGTCTGTCCTCCGGGCTGGACAGGAACCAGGTGTCAGACCACATGTCCGAATGGCACGTACGGCGAGCGGTGCCGAGAGAAGTGTCGATGCCGAAACAGTGCGAGCTGCAGCCCTGGCGACGGCAGGTGTACCTGCGCGGCTGGCTGGTACGGCTGGCAGTGTGACGTACCTTGTCCTAAGTACAGGCACGGTCTGAGGTGTCAGCAGGTGTGCACCTGTAAGAACAACGCCACCTGTCACAACGTGGACGGCAGTTGCACCTGCGTGGCGCCGTGGACGGGGAAGGACTGTGACCAAGTCGAAGAGCAAGAACAGGCAATGCGACCGGAACAACTGCTCGAAATCTTTGTCCCAATAGGATCCTTTATCGTTCTAGCTGCTTGTGTAGGGATCATACTGTACATGAAAAGGCACCTGCGTGGCGTTCAGCCCGGCCAAGACGACGAGACCGAAGCTTTTCTGGAGCTGGAGCAGGTGGAGGCAGACCTGGCACAGACCGTCCAGCCGGGCTGGCTCAGCCGATGGGGTAAGACCAGGCGGCACCTGACACTTGGTCCCCTGGTCGGGATGGGGATGTTTGGTCAAGTCATTCAGGCCAACCTCAAGACACACGCTTGCGACATCACCGTTGCTGCCAAGGAAGTTCGCAGACGAGACATCCAATGTTATCGCAACTTCTACAGGGAGGCGGCCATTTTGGTAGCCGTGCATGAAGACCAACATCACGACAACCTCCGCTCCAACATCATTCAATTGTTGGGATTCATCAACGAGCCGACCCACAAGTATATCCTCACGGAATACGCTTCCAACGGTAACCTGTTACGTTTGCTGCGGCAGGCACGAAGGCAAGTCGGGCGGCAGTCTCTCCCACGTCATCTCCGCTATGCCGTGCACATTGCCCGCGCTCTTCAGGAGCTCCAACGCCTGGCGCTCACACACCGGGACGTGGCCGCTCGGAACGTCCTCATCACTGCTGACCACGTGGCCAAGTTGGCCGACTTTGGACAGGCCCGCGACGTCTACACCGCTGTCCAATACGTGCCTAATGATAAACACGGCATAGAACAGCCTGCTAAGCCTAAAGACAACGTAAAGAATGAAGTATTCCCCCTGAACTGGACGGCTCTGGAGTCATTAGAGACAGGTGAGTACACCTGTCAGAGTGACGTGTGGTCCTTCGGCGTGCTGCTGTGGGAGATCGTCACCATGGGACAAGAACCGCGTTACCATGGCAACGGCCAACCCACCTGCCAACAGCTCGCACGAACCCTCCGGAGGGGAATCCGGCTGAGAAGGCCTCCGGGATCTTCCGGAGAGATGTATGACGTCATGATGTCGTGTTGGCAGGAAATGCCGTCAGAAAGACCGGATCCGGATGAAGTAGAGATGAAACTCGTACAACTGCGAAATGCGATGATTACAGTAAGGGAAACGACTGTCTGAATTGTCAAAATTGATGTTCAGCTATTTTTTGTGCCCAACCTGTATTAGTCAAGAAGTTGCCTTTTCTGATTGTGAGCTGATTCAATGGTGTCAGCATGCATCATCACAAGTATTGAGCTGATATACATAATATGTAAATATGCATACAAAAGTGGACACTTCTCTTCCTGGTGTTTAACAACTGTTTTACAAATATAGTTTACATTTGATATCCAGCCAAATACACAGACATTATGATAACTCATCAGAGATCGTCCATTCATTCTATCCAGAGTTATTTTGACAGGATAAAAATTCAATATGATATCATCTAATTCATAGAGAGTAATAATAATCTAACCGATGTGTTCTACATATTAACCTATGGTTTGGTAAAGCGCTGTTCATACGTAGGGCACATTTTACTTGGGTTCAATGTAATGCAAGTATCAGACAATACTCTATTGTTTCTGTGAGACAAGTTATGGTTTGTCCTGCAATGCACTTCTTAGAAGTGCCAGAGGTAAGCAATCTCCTGTTTTTAGTCTCTGCCTCCATTTTTCAATGGAGAAGTAAAAAAAAAAGTATTAAATTTACTAGTATCATGCTTTTGAAGACATCCTAGGCCAAATCGAGTGCAACAAGAAAGCAGCCTGAACTGGAAAGAGGTTGATGTCTTGGGCAAAGAAATGGAATCAAGTATACGTAGCTTGGCCATAGTCCCCTCCACATTTCGCAAAATTTCTCGGGAAAAATATATCACCCTTAGATTATTCACGGTGTCATCAAACACAAGATAGGTCATTATAGTGCACGTTTAACATATATACTGGAAGTTATTACAGGCCCCAATATTTTTAACAATTGAGGAGAAAATTCATACCGGTTACATCACGAAAAATCTTTATGTTTCCTTAACGACGATCAAATACAAAATTCCCAACTTTAACACGTAGAATAACTGTTGTCTCCAATGGTAGACAAAAACGGAATATTTAGTACCCCTTTGTCGAATACGCTACAAGAGATCTCTAAAACTTCACAGCCACGGAGCACAAAACCCTAAAATTGGGCAAAACTCGAAAGAGGCATTCTTGCTCGTTCCACAAACCCGGGCCTTGGGGGGGGGGTCGAACGTCACAGGGAATTCTGGGATACGCCTTCCACCTGCTCTGGGGAACTACCGTGTGCTACGCGAGTTTTGTTTTAAAAATGTGTCTCAAGAAACATAGCACCTGCTTCTCAAGTTAAGTTCCGCTTTCAGCATGACACCCTATCTCTTTGGTATACAGAGAAGGATGGAGAAGTGCTATTTCGTTGGAGCACAAGGTTCTTAACATTCGCTAACTACAACAGCGGGTACACCATGGCAGTTAACTACGCCTACCTACTGGTTCTCTACAGTCTACTTTGTCTGGCCGATGAAGGTACCAACTTCACAGTTTCTGTGGCTGAAGATGCCAAGATTGAAACAGCCATTGTCAGCTTGCCGCGTTTGTTGGGAACGGAGAAAGCGGAACTTCCGTGTGCAATGATGGAGGGGGATCCCTATGGCCGATTCTTTGTGAGTAACAACTGTACAATTTTGGTCGTCAGGCCGCTGGACTGGTCTGTACAGTCAGAGTACCTTTTAAAACTACTTGTTGGTGGGCAAGAACACACCGACAACCATGTCGTCAGGATCAGGGTAAATGTGAAAAACGTTCTGGGCTATCCTCCTGTGTACAACGAGACGTGTGGAACACCAGTCAATCCCAGGGGAAACCAGACTGGGGAATTCCTATTTAGTTTTTCGCTAAGTATAGAAGCTGAGACAACTGACGGAGATGTTATTTTCTTTGAGAAAGGGATAAGCAAGCCTCTTGAGAGATGGGACATGGACGATCATAAGGTAATCATCACAGAAGAGAACAATTGCGAAGTTCGTCTAGCGATTGGGATACATAGTTTCAACGACATCGCAAATGTACTAGAAATATGGGACGTGCTGGAAAGAGACGACGATTGGAAAGTTACGTCTTGTCAGGCGGAGACTGCCTTACAGCCAGAGCTGTCAGTTGTGCTTTTAGACAACAGAAACTGGCCTTACTTACAACAGCTTCAGGTTTCAATCCCTCAAGCCATGGAGAAACTTCAACATCCTCGTGTGGTCTTCTATCTTTCACTTGATTTTCCAGCGAAGAGCAAAACGCTCTATAGATGTAAGTTTCCGAAACTGCGTCACCCACTCAGTCTTTCGATAAGTCGTCGTCGTCAAGAAACATTAAGTATACGACATCTTCAAACACTGACTGTGGATTTTAACCCGATCGGCTGTGCTCCCGAAAGATATGGCCTTCTTTGTAATCAAAACTGCATCTGTAAGAATGGTGCCCGCTGCCATGGCTTCAACGGTGCCTGTAAATGTACAGACGCCTGGCAAGGTGTCGCTTGTGACATTCCAAAGCCCGGCGTTTCCGCCACGACGACACCTAGTGACCCTTCTGATGTCTACATTTCCGCAAACCTCACGGTTCACTGTAAAGTTCACCACGTCAAAGCCACTAAGTTATCATTACGACTTCCAAACGGGTCTGAGATCGTTAGAAAGAACTCATCTCGATTAGACCAAACTCTGTTGAACATACAGCCCAGAGACAATGGTCCCTACATGTGTAAAGTATGGGACGCCTACGGAAAGGTCTTCAACGCAACCGTTGTACTTGACATTGCTAAGTGTCCACCTAATAGAAAAGGCGAGTTCTGTGATGAGACGTGTGACTGTCTGCGTGGCGTCACCTGTGACTGGAGATCTGGCTGCGTCTGTTCCGCGGGCTGGACAGGAACCAGGTGTCAGGCCACATGTCCGAACGGCACGTACGGCGAGCGGTGCCGAGAGGAGTGTCGCTGCCGAAACGGTGCAAGCTGCAGCCCTAGCGACGGCAGGTGTACCTGCGCGGCCGGTTGGTACGGCTGGCAGTGTGACGTACCTTGTCCTAAGTACAGGCACGGCCTGAGGTGTCAGCAGGTGTGCACCTGTAAGAACAACGCCACCTGTCACAACATGGACGGCACCTGCACCTGCGTGGCGCCGTGGACAGGGAAGAATTGTGACCAAGTCGAAGAGCAAGATCAGGCGATGCGACTGGAACCACTGCTCGAAATCTTTGTCCCAATCGGCGCCGTTATAATTTTGGCTGCTTGTGTAGGGGTCATACTGTACAAGAAGATGCACCTGTGCGGCGTTCAGGCCGGACAAGACGACGAGACGGAAGCCTTTCTGGAGATGGAGCAGGTGGAGGCAGACCTGGCACAGACCGTCCGGCCGGGCTGGCTCAGCCGATGGGGTAAGACCAGGCGGCACCTCACACTTGGTAAATTGGTAGATATGGGGATGTTTGGACAAGTCATGGAGGCTAAGCTCAAGACTCACGCCGGGGACATCACCGTTGCTGCCAAGGCGGTTCGCAGACGGGACATCCAATGTTATCGCAACTTCTACAGAGAGGCGGCCATTTTGGTAGCCGTGCATGAAGACCAACATCACGACAACATCCGCTCCAACATCATTCAATTGTTGGGATTCATCAACGAGTCGACCCACAAGTATATCCTCATGGAATACGCTTCCAACGGTAACCTGTTACGTTTGCTGCGACAGGCACGAAGACAAGACGGACCGCAGTCTCTCCCACGTCATCTCCGCTATGCCGTGCACATTGCCCGCGCTCTTCAGGAGCTCCAACGCCTGGCGCTCACACACCGGGACGTGGCCGCTCGGAACGTCCTCATCACTGCTCACCACGTGGCCAAGTTGGCCGACTTTGGACAGGCCCGCGACGTCTACACCGCTGTCCAATACGTGCCTGATGATAAACACGGCATAGAACAGTCTGCTAAGCCTAAAGACAACGTAAAGAATGAAGTATTTCCCCTGAACTGGACGGCTCTGGAGTCATTAGAGACAGGTGAGTACACCTGTCAGAGTGACGTGTGGTCCTTCGGCGTGCTGCTGTGGGAGATCGTCACCATGGGACAAGAACCGCGTTACCATGGCAACGACCAACCCACCTGCCAACAGCTCGTACGGACCCTCCGGAGGGGAATCCGGCTCAGAAGGCCTCCGGGATGTTCCGGAGAGATGTATGACGTCATGATGTCGTGTTGGCGGGAAAGTCCACCAACAAGACCGGGTCCGGATGTGGTCGAGATGAAACTCTTACAACTGCGGAATGCGATGATTACAGTAAGGGAAACGACTGTCTGAATTGTCAAAATTGATGTTCAGCTATTTTTTTTTGCCCAACCTGTATTTGTCAAGAAGTGTTCTGACTGTGAGCTGATTCAGTGATGCCAGCATGCATCATCACAAGTATTGTGCTAATATACATTGTACATAAGTACTAATATACCTATATAAGTGGAAATTTCTCTTCCTGGTGTAAAACAATTGTTTTACCAAAATAGTACCTATAAGAAAATTTGCGTAGATAAATTTTATAGAAAGCCATATAGAAAGCCATTACGAAGACGCATCAGAAATGTTACTTATGCTGTCAGAATTTATTTTAGTAGGATAAGAATTCAATACAATGTCCTATATATAGATCTATGGTTTGGTAAAGCACACTTCATAGGAAGGCTTTTAACTTTGGTTCATTGTGATTAAGGTATCCTATTATACTTTTTTTTATAGCTGTCCCCTTTAGGAAAAGATACTAGTGTGTCCTGCAATGCGCTTCTTATAAAAGTGCCATAAAAGAACATTCAAATAGCGCACAAAGTTTCAGAAAGCGCACAAATTGGGTTTAACTAAAGTCAGCTTGTACTAAACCATGTATACTGTGAGCAAGTTAAGCCTTGTGGTATTGAACAATATATACACACATGTACATATGTGTTTGTACCTTGAGAAACAGTTTTTGCTAAAAGTAGCTCTTTCCATACGCTGCCAGCATATAACTCATTATGAGGTTAATTAGAACTTTAGGTCACTTTGTGACGATACACATTGAACTAACTAACCCCTGGATACTAGTAGCAAGTTATACAGCACAATTACTGCTATTGAGTGGACTCCTTTACAATGCTCCTAAGGTCCTGTAGAAGCAACCCCTATCTGTATGGGTTCTGTTCTTTTTAAAATACACACACATGTAGTCAAGATCTTAACTAGCAAATGTTCAGCACTTGTGCTGCAAAGGTTTTTTGTTGAATAAACCATTCTCTCTAAACCATTCTCTCTTTCACAGCCGTTTTGAAAGTATGTTTTCGTCAGTTATGAATTTCTTCTCAGAATTCCTACAGAATTCTTATGGTTTCCATTTTCACCAAAATGGATAAAATTTGTTAATTCTAACTACTCCATCAAATCCATGGAAGATGTAGACCAACTAAAGTACAAACAAGGACCATGGCCATTTTCTTCACTAGGCCACAAAATATATGATGAACAAGAAAGGAATATCATTATAGTCCAGCTGCCATGAAGCCAGAATCTAAGCATCCAAAGATGATTTCATAGTCTTTCCCCATGTACAAAGCAACAATAAAAAAAGTTCTGTGAAATGTTTGTTTTAGCTCCTAACAAAAACAGCACAAAAAAGAACTTGTACATTCAGTGGTAGCGTGCGTAGTCCAGTGGTTAGCAATCCTGCCTCTGGACTAAGAGGTTGGGAGTTCGAATCTCGGCTGTTGTCGCTCACCAGACATGCACGCTACTGTTTAGGATCGCAGTCCTTAGGACGGGACGTTAAGCCGCGATTCACTGTTCATTGTGTTTGTCGAGAAGAGCTAGGGGAATTTCCACGGTACAATGAACCTGTAAATACTGTACATAGCGTCTGTCTTCTCTGTCACGACCAGTGGAAGAGTAGCTCTTCAGTGAGCTAAACTGGTTCGAGATCACTTTCATTTCACTTTAGTGGTCCCCTAGAGTGAAGACCTCATAGTCAAGAACGTTGAAGTAGTAATCGCCCATGAGTATACTACAGGAGGCATGGTCTCCGTTGTAGGAGTGTGGTAAGTTAGAGTAACACTCGGTGCCTGTGTGACAGTTGTTAGCGATATAAAGGTCCGCGCCCGCTCCGAAGATAGGTCCAAAACTGTAGAACAGAGTGAAGATCTGTCATAAGTCATGGTACTCAAATCACCAGGCCTTAAAAACTTATAAAAGGTAGACAACAGGGCAAACACTCAAAGCATAATGCTTGAGAAAAGTATAAAGCTTTTTTGCTAGCAAATAGTGCGATAAAGCTTTTTTTGCTAGCAAATACATGTAGTGCAGATCGTAAAATGCAGTTTTGCAATGACTAATTATGTTTACCAAAGGAAAACATATTGTTTTTACTACATTTCCTCTTCTTCTCCAAACCAAAAAGGTCAATGACCTGAACTGTCTGTTACCATGGTAACTAGTGTTGGGTTAGATCATGTTGTAATTTTATACCAGGAGGGATTTAGACTCCTGTCTGAGCATACATTATGAATGTGTTTGAGTAAGAATTAACAGAGCAGACCATACATGTATGTGAAGGTAAACATTATGCATTTGCTTTGCAAATTTCACCTTTCTAGTTAGGCCTTACTTCTTGTTACAAATGTGGCAGCTGTGCAAGACTTTCAAGCTTAAATAAAGTAAGACTTCTCCCCATACTGGGTAATGCTGGGGAGTTCATATATCAAATATAATATATGCATGTCTAATGCTACTACGCATTGTACAGCTGCATACCGTAGTAGTAGTATTAGCAAAGCAACTAGAGGTTCCAGTGTAGCAAACTGGAGGCGGGTAAAAGTTTGGAACCTTAGGGAACCTATTTCTTTCCATGAGATTGATAATGATTTGGTCATTGCTAATCTTAAATGTTTTATCTCTTGACCTACTACATGCTTGTTGTTGCCAGCAAAACTTTGGATACATGCACCCTTTGCAGACAGTTTAAAGGCCATGACCCTTTGATATCTCTGGTCAGAACTTACTTTGGATGGTGTGATGTAGCGAACTTTTTGTTGACAATGTTGAAACGTGTTGGCTCCACCCCTTGTTGGTTTACAAGTGTGAACAGAAAGGCCCTAAAGGAGACAAGAGTTAAATTCAACATGTAGACATGTAGACATGTTTCCAAGCTTTAAACTTTGCATTATCCTAGTACAGTATTTTGGTAATTAAAATATAGTAACTTATTACCTAACAGAAATTCCTTACTTTGTACAAATTAGTTTCTAGTATACTTAGATTTCTGGAACCCATAATACAAGACATATTTCACAGGTCAGAAAGAGTAGACTTGGAGGTCAAACTACACGTACAACAGGTCTAGACTTTTGACACATTAGTGCCATTGGAAATACATGTAAACTGGCTAAGAATATCAACCATTAACAACAATAGATCTAACAGGTTTAGCAATTTAGATATTGTCCTTACCTGTCAGAAGCGATGTACTTGCCCTGAGCAGGGGCCTTACTTGTCCAGGGAACATCACTGAA
The DNA here is from genome assembly GCF_001625305.1 of Branchiostoma belcheri. Lineage (NCBI taxonomy): Eukaryota > Metazoa > Chordata > Leptocardii > Amphioxiformes > Branchiostomatidae > Branchiostoma > Branchiostoma belcheri. Next base: position 179,938 of record NW_017802458.1, on the reverse strand, counting down.
GCCCCCGCACACATTCCCCTTGTGGCCCTACAGCAATACAGAGTACAGGGATTACATGGCTGTACTAACTACATTGTACATGTACATGTACATCAAGATTCTAGACTGATAATGCATTTTTGAGATGCAGTAATAGCAACAACCACTAGGTGGCACTTTAATGTGCTAGGTCAGACAAGGATGTCCTTTGCTCAAGACAGAGAGAAAGAAAGGTGCAGGAAGAATCTTAATACCAAATTTCAAAACTCCTGATGAGAATTGCAGTCCACTGGATGGGATGTAAAGTAGAGGTCCCATGTTTGAGGAGAGTCACACCTTGATCTGAGCATATTAAAAACCCCATGATAAGAGTAGGGGCCTGTCCCAGTGGATCAAACTTTCAAAGCTTGTACTTAGTCTTTAGATACTGACAGGCACAAATTAAAGTCTGGTGATATACTTTGAGACTAGCCTGGGTGCCATCCTCCTTAGTATTCGCCTGCTCCCTAATGTTGCTAGCTACCACGGAGTCTGGACTTGCTGACATATGTAAGACAACAAAGTCACATGAATAATGGAGGCGCGCCATTGGCTGTTGCTCCTGATCAGGTTCAGCCAATCAAATGAAGCCCTGCTGCTCGGGCTAGCTCATTACGTGACGTCATCACCAGACGTTACATACATGTATGTCAGCAAGTCCAGACCCCGTAGTAGCTAGCGACATTAGGGGCGGGCGAATACTACGGAGGATGGCACCCAGGCTAGACTCAAAGTAAATTATCACCAGTTTAATTTGTGCCTGTCAGTATCTAAAGACTAAGTGCAAGCTTTGAAGGCTTCCCAGAGAGAAACAGAGAACTGACCAGGATAAGGACAATGGTGGGACTGAAGCCGTCACAGTTCTGGTGGAATGCATCGGCCGTGTAGCCATCTCTGGAAGCCTTGTATAACAGTCTCCACTCCTGTTTACTGTCCCCGTACCTGGTGTAAAACACAAGAGTCAAACATCTCATAACAACACTGTGTAATGCATTGATCAAGCTATGAAATCTTGTACTCTGCAGTTTGAAAGGAAGTTGCTAGGGGGCCCAAAACATGCATAAGTCCATCAGACTTACATGTACAGACAAACTTTAAATCAGATCAAACTGATTTGAGGGAGTAAGATCTTTAAAGGTGAAAAAAAGATCAATGTTAGTTATTGATAACCATCCTTAAAACTAAGTTTATAAAGCTACAGGTTACTACAAATTTCCAAACTTGTTCCAATGCAAAAAAAGTCAAAAAACATTTGAGCTATGATTCACTGAAATGAAAATAAGGACACCAACATGACTGCAGATACAACATCATGTTTTCAATCTACTTATGTCATGCCCCGACTCTATATCTACTTACTTAGGCCAATATATATGTAGTGCCTTACAAAAGAGAGAAAGAATTGTTAAGACATAGAAACACTTTTAAACAGTTTTAAAACGTACGCTTATGTCAATACCCCGTTTAGGTTCATATTAGATAGTAATTACTAACAGTTTCTTAGAATAGATTTACTGCATTGATCACATTATCATTGTCAGTGTTGCAATACATTGTACCATGTACAACTGTCAAGCAATAAAGTTCATTCATTCATTCATTGTAAAAAGGCTCCATTGAGGCAGAACTTTACCATTGGTTGAGCACCCTCTGTAGAGGTAGTCTCTCCCTGCTCAGTATGTCTGTTCCTTTGAAGAGTTTGTGGGAGACTCGAGGAGTCAGTCTCCTGTCTCGGCTGTTTTTCAATCCTGTGGGCACGGCCGCAATACGATACCTGGGAACAAAACATAACAATCTTGAAGAAAAATAAACTGTTCTCCAACTCAGAAAGAAATTAACTCAGAAATTTTTGACTGAATCGCTCAGTCTTTATCAGCTTTAGGCCACACCAATTTAATTTGTTGGTTCTCGGATTCGCCTCTTCGTTTTTTTCTGATTTGCAAAAAAAAAAATTGATTCTGGTCCTGAATCAACTGAAAAATGCTCATGTTTTGCCCCCCAACAGTTGAGGAAAGTCCTTTTCTTCCTAGTTGTTACAGTTTTCCCATCTATCATTGCAGTGATTTGATTAAAAGTTCAAAATTCAATGTTTAAATTTTAACCCAGCCTTTTGTGTTGACTTCATGGCTCATTTTGTAGCATTTAAGCCTATAATAGGATGCCTAGACCTGTTTTTATTTTTTTTTTTTTCGCCCTGTCGCTTCATATTTTTTCTGAAAAAATCCGAGAACCAACAAATTAAATTGGTGTGGCCTTATGACCCAAGTGACTTTTAGCCACATGTACCGTCAGCACTGCGTCACAGTTCTTCGGAAGT